>NW_026652285.1:92337363-92459871 GCF_009828535.3 Hylobates moloch | reverse complement strand
AAAAAAAAAAAAAAAAAAAAAAAAAGCCCCATCATCTCAGCCCAAAATCTTCTTAAGCTGATAAGCAACTTCAGCAAAGTCTCAGGATACAAAATCAATGTGCAAAAATCACAAGCATTCCTCTACACCAATAATAGACAAACAGCCAAATCATGAGCAAACTCCCATTCACAATTACTACAAAGAGAATAAAATACCTAGGAATCCAACTTACAGGGGATATGAAGGACCTCTTCAAGAAGAACTGTGAACCACTACTGAACAAAATAAGAGGACACAAACAAATGGAAGAACATTCCATGCTCATGGATAGGAAGAATCAATATTGTGAAAATGGCCATACTGCCCAAAGTAATTTATAGATTCAATGGTATCAAGCTACCAGTGACTTTCTTCACAGAATTGGAAAAACTGCTTTAAAGTTCATATGGAACCAAAACAGAGCCTGCATAGCCAAGACAATCCTAAGCCAAAAGAACAAAGCTGGAGGCATCACGCTACCTGACTTCAAACTATACTACAAGGCTATGGTAACCAAAACAGCATGGTACTGGTACCAAAACAGTTATATAGACCAATGGAACAGAACAGAGGCCTCAGAAATAACACCACACATCTAAAACCATCTGATCTTTGACAAACCTGACAAAAACAAACAATGGGGAAAGGATTTCCTATTTAATAAATGGTGCTGGGAGAACTGGCTAGCCATATGTAGAAAGCTGAAACTGGATCCCTTCCTTACACCTTATACAAAAATTAACTCAAGATGGATTAAAGACTTAAATGTAAGCCCTAACACCATAAAAACCCTAGCAGAAAACTTAGACAGTACCATTCAGGACATAGGCATGGGCAAAGACTTCATGACTAAAACACCAAAAGCAATGGCAACAAAAGCCAAAAAAGACAATGAGAGCTAATTAAACTAAAGAGTTTCTGCACAGCAAAAGACACTACCATCAGAGTGAACAGGCAACCTACAGAATGGGAGAAAATTTTTGCAATCTACCCATCTGACAAAGGGCTTATATCTAGAATCTACAAAGAACTTAAACAAATTTACAAGAAAAAACAAACAACCCCATCAAAAAGTGGGCAAAGGGTATGAACAGACACTTCTCAAAAAAAGACATTTATGCAGCCAACAGACACATGAAAAAATGCTCATCATCGTTGGTCATCAGAGAAATGCAAATCAAAACCACAATGTGATACCATCTCTTGCCCCAGTTAGAATGGCGATCATTAAAAAGTCAGGAAACAACAGATGCTGGAGAGGGTGTGGAGAAATAGGAAAGCTTTTACACTGTTGGTGGGAGTGTAAGTTAGTTCAACCATTGTGGAAGACAGTGTGGCAATTCCACAAGGATCTAGAACTAGAAATACCATTTGACCCAGCAATCCCATTACCAGGCATATACCCAAAGGATTATAAATCATTCTATGATAAAGACACATGCACACATATGTTTACTGTGGCACCATTCACAATAGCAAAGACTTGGAACCAACTCAAATGTCCATCAATGATAGACTGGATTAAGAAAATGTGGCACATATACACCATGGAATACTATGCAGCCATAAAAAGGATGAGTTCATGTCCTTTGTGAGGACATGGATGAAGCTGGAAATCATCATTCTAAGCAAACTATCACAAGGACAAAAAACCAAATACCGCGTGTTCTCACTCATAGGTGGGAGCTGAACAACGAGAACGCATGGACACAGGGTGGGGAACATCACACACCGGGGCCTGTCATGGGGTGGGAGCCTGGGGGATGGATAGCATTAGGAGAAATACCTAATGTAAATGACAAGTTGATGGGTGCAGCAAACCAACATGGCATATGTATACCTATGTAACAAACCTGCATGTTGTGCACATGTACCCTAGAACTTAAAGTATAATAAAAAAAAAGAAGTAACTGCTATCACATATATATTCCCCAAATTATGCATATATAATTTTAAAATATCATATATACATATAGTATATATACATATATAATTTTAAAATATTAAAAAAGTACTATCACATATATATTCTCAAAATTATATACATATGTACACACACACATATAATACATTTTGCCATATTTGCTTCAAATCTCTCTTTTAAAGAAGTACAATATCACAGCAGTATGTCAGGTTCATCTTGGTCCTTTTTCTCAGTCTATTGCCAGAAGCATCCATTCCCCTAATGTGTATCATTTCCATACACATTTTCATATATATATTCAAACTTTTATTACATATATATGTTTCCATTAGCAACATATAGTATGTGTGTTAGGTCTATTTTTTGAAATAAATATCATTAAAATATATTATTTTGCAACTGTTTTCCATTTAATATTTTGTTGTTGAGTTTATCTATGTTGATGTATAAAGATCAGCTACTTTAACTTCTACATTGCATTTCATTGTACTAACAAATCATTATTTATTTAGTCTGCTATTGAAGTTGGGTTATTCTGCTATATAAACAGTGCTGCAATAAATCTCTTTGTACATATCCCTGTGTATGTGTGTGTATATATATAATACATTATATATGTTGTATTAATATGTTTCTAAGGTAGAAAACTAGAAGCAGAGTTGCTGTCTCTGTGTATGTGTATATATTATACATACAGTTTTCTACTGTAGAAATACATTACTATAGCATACGTAGAACCATATACCATATATATATTTCTTAGATAGAAAACTAGGAGCAGAGTTGATGAGAGAAGAATTTGCACATCTGCAGCTTACTAGATAGTGCCAAATTTCTCTCCCTAGTGCTTGTAAAAATTTATATTCTCAACAGCAGTGGATGAACACGTTTTTCCTTAGGTCCTTGATAATACTTCATGTTATCAGATTTGTAAAAACAAATTGGCAAACTTGGTGTGAGATGATACCTCACTGTTTCAGTTTGATTGTCTCTATGTGTGTTTATTGGCAATTTCTGTTTTCTCATCCAGGCGTTGCCTGTTCCTATACTTTGCCCACCTTTCTATTGGAATTTTCTTTTCTTATTGACTTTTTTTGTTGAAATTTTTTTATTTGAAAAATTTCCTGGCATAATTGTTGATTCATATGAAGTTATAAGAAATAACACAGATCATTGTCCAGTTTCCCCCAATGGCAGCATTTTGTTAAATAATGGTGTAAGATCGCAACCAGGCTATAGCAACATTGATATAATCCATCTTATTCTGATTTTTATATATATGTAACATAAATATAATAAGTATGATACAATAAATATGAGATTTCTGCTGTTTAACTGGTAGTTGTGTGTGTGTGTGCATGCACGTGCTTTTTGGTAGGTAAACATTCAATTACGGATTCAGTTTCTACAGTTTCTTTAATGGTTATCGATCTCTTCAGGTTCTAAATTTCTTGTTAAGTCTGCTTTGATAAGTTATGTGTCTAGGAAATTGACAATTTTGGTTATTGTCATTACCATCTGAGCCCTCCCCTTGTAGTTCCTCTCAGCCTGAGATTCTGCAATTCCTAAATTACAGAGTCCCTGGGATCCACACATCCTAGCACAGCTCCCCTCATCCATGCTAGTGTGAGTCACCCTTTAGCACAGAGTGATCTGAATGCATCAGAATCAGACAGACCTTATTCCAAATTGCTTCCTCCATTCAGGTCTTTAATTCATTTCAAGTGGATTTGTGTGTGTGGTGTGGGGGACCAGTTTCATTCTTTTGCATATGGATATGTAGTTTCCCCAACACTGTTTATTGAAGATACTATCCTTTCCTCAGTGTATATTCTTGGCACCTTTTCAAGTATCAATTGATCACGTAGATGTGGTTTTATTTCTGTGCTCTGAATTCTGTTCCATTTGTCTATGTGTCTGTTTTTATGCCAGTATCATACATGTTGATCACCATAGTTTTGAAATAAAGTTTGAAATCAGAAAACAACAAACAAAAAAACCCAAAAAAACCCACCAAGTTTATTTCTCACTATGCAACCTTTTTTAAAAAAAAAATTATTTTTCCATAAGTTATTGGGGTACAGGTGCTATTGGTTAAATGAGAAAATTCTTTAGTGGAGATTTGTGAGAACCTGGTGCACCCATCACCTGAATAGCATATACTGCACCATGTTTGTTGTCTTTTATCCTTCGCCCTCCTCCCATTCTTCCACCCAAGTCCCCAAAGTCCATTGTATCATTTGTGTGCCTTTGTGTCCTCATAGCCTAGCTTCCATATATCAGTACATGCATGTTTATAGCAGCACAATTCACAATAGCAAAATTGTGGAATCAACCCAGCCCATCAATCAATGAGTGGATAAAGAAACTCTGGTATGTAGATACAATGGAATACTACTCAGCCATAAAAAGGAATGAATTAACAGAATTTCCAGTGACTCAGATGAGATTAGAGACTATTATTCTAAGTGAAGTAACTCAGGAATGGAAACCTTACTATGCAACCTTGAGAAGGCAATTTAACCCCTCTGGGCAGCAGTTCCCACATCTATAAAATGGGGGTAATAACACTGCCTCACGGAGTTAGATGGAAACGAGGAAGATCTTGGCCCAGCACATGGCAGGAACCCAATCAAAGCAACTCCCTTTCTACTTTGTACCTTAATACCTATATGCAGGTCTTTCTACCATAGGCGGTAGCAGTCTGAAGGTGGAGACTGCGTCTGATCCATTTATGCATCCTTCTGATGCTGGCGTGCCACAATCATTCTAAGAATATTTATTGAATGGAAGAGCTGAACCTAGAGGAACAAGATTCAGCATTTTGGTGGTGCAGAGATGGAAGGCACCTTAGGTGAAATCACATATCCAGGGCATTGGAGCTAGGCAATGCCTGATGGTTAGAAATGCGGGCTTTGACTAAACAGAGATGGGTTTAGGTCCCAACTTTGCTACTTGGTTACTATGCAATTTATCTGAGCCTCAGTTTCTTCATTTGTTAAATGGAGTTAATAATAATGATAATAGCTAACAACTAATGAACGCTTACTATGTGCATAGACTGTGTTTTAAGCATTTAAATGTCTTATATTGATTCATTTTATTCTCATGACTCCAAGAAACAGCAACAGCATCATGCCCACTTTATGGATAAGAAACAGAGAGGCTTGGTGTGGTGGCTCACGCCTGTAATCTCAGCACTTTGGGAGGCCGAGGTGGGTGGATCACCTGAGGTCAGGAGTTTGAGACCAGCCTGGCCAACATGGCAACACCCTGTCTCTACTAAAAATACAAACATTAGCTGGGCGTGGTGGTGGGCCCTTGTAATCTCAGTTACTTGGGAGGCTGAGGCGGGAGAATTACTTGAACCAGGAAGGCAGAGGTTGCAGTGAGCTGAGATTGTGCCACTGCACTCCAGACTAGGTGACAAGAGTGAAACTCAATCTCAAAAAAAAAAAGAGAGAGAGATAGGGAGAGATCATATATTTTGTCCAACACTTTATAGCCTGTAGGTTGTGTAGGTAGGATTTTAACCCAGGCAGCATGGCTCCAGTGTGGCTCCTACAGCCTAGATTTGGTGAGGATTAAAGGAGATACTCTGCATAAAGTTCTCAGCAAGGTGCCTCCCACGTAGTGAATGTTCAGCAGGAATGTAGCTATTGTTACTGCTGTTATCCTGGGTTCCACATAGCTCTCCTTGAGCCTTCACCAGGTCCAGCCAGAGTTATTGGAGTGGACTGACAACCCTTCTCTTGGCTTGGCATCCCATGTCTGATGATGAAACGTGCTTAATAATAGAGCTATCCTTGATCTTCTCCCTTGGTGTTGATGCCGTTTCCCCAGGCAGCTGAGGGAGAGTGTGTAAGCCTACACAGCTGCTATTCTTGGCATCAGTGCTGCCTCTTAGGGAAATGACTTTTTTGACACACCTTTTTCTGTTCTCTCCAGAAGCTTGTGTTTCCTTTGAGCAGAAACCCCTGTTCAAATGGCGAAACAGCTCCTTTTTTAAAAGGACAAAGTCATGCAGGAACACAGCCATGACATTTTTCAATTTTGTGAGCTTTTAGCATGTCTGGTGGAAATAGTGGGAGATAAATCTGGAGAGGTCAGCAGGGCCAAGATTCATCTAGCTTCCATCCTTCATCTAATCTTCTATCCATTTATTGAGACATCTAATTGTCCATCCATCCACCCATCTATCCATCCATACATGCATCCATCCATCCATCCATCCATCTGTTCATTCATCCTTTTCTCCATTTTCCATGCATCCATTCATCCATCTATCCATCCATCCATCCATCCATCCATCCATCCATCCATCCATCTGTTCATCCTTTCCTCCATTTTCCTTCCTTCCTTCCTTCTTCCCTTCCTTCCTTCCTTCCTCCCTTCCTTCTTTCCTTCCTTCCTTCCTTCCTTCCTTCCTTCCTTCCTCCCTCCCTCCCTCCCTCCCTCCCTTCCTCCCTCCCTCCCTCCCTTCCTTCCATCTGTTCATTCATCCTTTCCTCCATTTTCCTTCCTTCCTTCCTTCCTTCCTTCCTTCCTTCCTTCCTTCCTTCCTTCCTTCTTCCATCCATCCGTGCATCCATCCATCCATCCAAGATATTTTTTGAGCATACACTATATGCCAGACATTGTCACAAATGCTCAGTGTTCATCATATATGCCTGATGAAGGTGATAAGTCTGGGGTACCAGAAGAAAGAGATCCCTGAAGGCTTCCTGAAAGAAGCAGCATTTGATCTGGGCTAGAACAATTGTCGATACAGTGGGGCTATTGGAGCTTATGGCTTAGTAAGTGAGGCAGAATGCATGTAAATGCTGATACATATCAGTGTATAATTACCAATGAGATACGTGCTCTTAAGGAAAGGAGCCTGTCTCTATGAGACTCTGAACTAGAGGGTGGGTGGCAGAGGAGTTGTGGCTAGGGGAGGCCTAGAGATCCGTATTTTCAAAAAAGTCCTAGACAATTTTTGTGGTCACACATGTTTAGGATCCATGGCTGTAGGTCTATGCTTACCAGTTAGTAAGTTGTGAATAGGTTGTCAAGGTGCTGAGATTCCATACCCCTCCAGCCTGGGGTTGGCCAATGGGGCCTTCAGGGCTGGCTACTTGTAGAAGTGAGGAGCTCAACTGTTTTCTCCAGTGTGCTGGACAAATGCTGCAATTTTCAATATGAGCTGTGAAGTGATGCACCTGGAAGCATGGCTGTAGCAGCATGAAGCCATCAGGGGTTGTTAAGCAGGGCCATGTCTTGGTCATTTGTGCCTTCTATTAATAGAAAGTTCTGAGGCCACAATGTGCAACAGGTGCTGGTGGAAGAAGGACCAGTAGGAAAGGAGGGCTGTGAGGAGGCCAGGGTATCATCCCTGGGATACATGGGGAGGCCTGAGCTCCGTCAATTGTGGCCACGGTAGGGGCTGGAGAGAAGAGGATGAGTCAAGACACATGTGATGTTCTTACTTCTAAGTGGGAGCTAAACTATGGGCATGCAAAGGCATGCAGAATGGTATAATGGACGTTGGGCACTCAGAAGAGGGGAGGATACAAAGGGGGCAAGGGATAAAAAAATCACCTCTTAGGTACAATGTACACTCTTTGGGTGATAGGTATACTAAAAGCCCAGATTTCAACATTGTACAATTTGTACATGGAACTAAGAACCACTTGTACCCCTAAAGCTATGGAAAAAAAAACACACGTGGGAGGAAGAATATACACGGTGAGTGGGGAGAGCAAGGGCTGCTGCCCAACTTTCTGGCTGGGCTGATGGGGGCTTCATTTACTGAGATGGGGACACAGGAGAAGCTGGTCTGGGGGTGGGGATAGGAAAAGATTTCAGTTTTGGATGAAATAAGTACTTTCAAATAGTCCAGATTGCATGTCTGTGATGGTCCTTTGATTACAGTCAGGGGCCCCTGAGCGTGGGCCATTCAAATGGACATTATTCCTGAATCAAAACTTTTGCCATCTGCTCGTCCCCAAAATGTGAAAGCGGAGGGAACTTATTTCCTGATGAGACTGGTGAGGAGGAAGAGAAATGCTCTTTAAATGCACGCAGGACATATGTTCTTCATTCAATATCACATTTGTCTGGAGTGCTCTGCTTATTCCTGGGGGACATGGGGAAGCAGGGAAGAGGAAGGAAGAAATTAGAGGGGGAGGCTGCTCCTGAAGAGGGGAGCAGACTTCGGGGCCTAAGAGAGGTCCTCCTGGCCGCCTCCGCCTCTCTAGATTTAGTTTGTCTTCATAGCCCAAATTGAGTGTTGCTTCTTCCGGGAGCACAATAGCCAAATAGTGATTTAACTTTTCACCAGTGTCTCAAATTGTGGTCTGCCTGCTAAGAAATTGGGTCTGGAGTAGTGGTTCTCAAACTTGGCTGCATGTTGGAATTGCCTAGGGAGATTTAAAAAATAGTGATACCTCATCCACCCCGAAGATTCTCATGTAGTTTGTTCGGGGTGCTGCCTGGGCATCAGGAATTTTCACAGCTCCCCAGATGACACTAATGTGTAGCCAGGTAAAGCTTAATAGATGATTAATTCCCTTCCACCCAGATATGAGGATCTGCTTTTCTTTTAAGCATTTTCAGAAGGCAAAAGCAGCAATTCCATCCAAATATTCAAATAAAAGGGAGCTTACTGCACTTAGCCAAGCAGATGCCTGTTGTGGCAGGAATATTAAATGGCCAGCAGAGATGGGTTTCAGGATGAGGAGCTTTTGGCTGCTGTTTGTGTCTCACCTTGCATTAGCCTGCACCTTGCTTTGCTGTGTCATTTTTGAAGGGCAGCTTCCTTCTCTCAGAGCACAGCTGGCAGGGCACTCTGGGGCTGGTGTTCAGATGGAGTCAAGACCTAGATGCATGGGTTCTGAGAAGCAGCACAACATGGTGGTGAATTCAAACTGCCTGGGAAGCATCCTGCTTCTGCTATTCAGCAGCTGTGTGACATTGGGCAAACGATTTAACTTCTCTGTGCTTTAGTCTCACTATCAATAAAATGAGGAAGATAATAGCAACTTTCCCCCAATAGTGACTGTTATGAGGAAGAAATCACTTATATGAAAGTTGATTAGAAGAGTGCTGGGCATAGATGAACTCTTTGCTGTCATCAGTGTGGCTGGAGATGTGAGTACTTACTTCCACCAGTTTCTTCTTCTTCTTCCTCTTCTTCTTTCTCTTCCTCTTCCTCCTCCTCCTCCTCCTCCTCCTCCTCCTCTTCTTCCCCTTCTTCCCCTTCTTCTTCTTCTTCTTCTTCTTCTTCTTCTTCTTCTTCCTCTTCCTCTTCCTCTTCCTTTTTTTTTTCTTTTTGAGACAGGGTCTCCCTCCGTCACCTAGGCTGGAGTGCAGTGGCATGATCTTGGCTCACCGCAAGCTCCGCCTACCGAGTTCATGCCATTCTCCTGCCTTATCCTCCCGAGTAGCTGGGACTACAGGCACCCGCCACCACGCCCAGCTAATTTTGTGTATTTTTTAGTAGAGACGGGGTTTCACCATGTTAGTTAGGATGGTCTCAGTCTCTTGCCTGACCTCATGATCTGCTTGCCTCAGCCTCCCAAAGTGCTGGGATTACAGGCGTGAGCCACCACACCCAGCCAATTTTTGTATTTTTAGTAAAGATGGGGTTTCACCATGTTGGCCAGGCTGATCTTGAACTCCTAACATCAAGTAATCCGCCCACCTCAGCCTCTCAAAGTGTTGGAATTACAGGCATGAGCCACCACGTCCAGCACTTCTATCAGCTTCTTTATCTCCGATTTACAGTTTTCTGCAGGACCGAGACCTTAACTCAACATGGCCTCTGGCCATCTGGGCATTGGTCAGTCCAAGGATGGCTTAAATGGCCAGCAGGGATGGGTTCCAGGATAGTCAGACCGGCTGGACCACAGGTAGGTACATTCTGAGACTGGCAGCTTCCCAGAATGGATGATGTCAAAGGCAGGAGTGGGAGTGAAGGTTACCCAATTGTAGTGGACTTAGGACTGGGATTTGCAACCTTGGATGCTCATCAGAATCACCCGGGGTGCTTTTAAAACTCAGACCCAGGCCACACCCCAGACCAATGACAGCAGACTTGCCATGGGTGGACCCAGCCATCGGTATTTTTTAAGGCATCTGAGATGACTGCAATGTGGATCCATGCCTGAGAACACTTAATTTTGCTAAAACATTCCTTCAATATCTTTTGGGGCATAGAGGTTTGTGAATGCATTTATGTTTCCTCCTCAAGAAAACTTCTTAATGGCAGGGTCTTCATCACAGACTCCTAGGAATATTAGAGATCATCGGGCGGCTTTCATTTTATAAATGAGGACTTAGAGGTGAGAAGGACTTTGCCCGGGGTCAAACAGCAAGCTGGGAGCACACAGCATCCCTACTCTACATTTAGGGCCTCTCTACCCCCATCCACCCCCAGAGGGCAAGCATAGTGCTCTGTAAATACTCACCTAGGAGACAAGATGACAAAGCAGTCCCGCTGATGACAAGGCTTCCCCTGACTCTGCTGCTGTTTTGTTATTGGTTCCACTGCCCTCTGCCTTCTCCCTCTCCAGGGGTGCCCTGGGAGTCAGAGTGGCAGAGTAGAGAAGCCTTAGGGCCTAGGTCTCTTAGACAATGAAACTGCAGCCCAGAGAGGGGGATAGAGCTTTTCATGGGCACAGAGCGGCTCTGTGGGACAGCCTTGAACACCCACACCCTAGATTCCCACACCAGGGCTCCTCTGTCCCATGCTGCTGCCTTGTCCCTGGCCCCTCTGCTGTCTCTCATTTTCATTTCTGCCACCTCTCTGTCCTTGGACTAGGATCTGTTTCAGCTTCTTTGTCCTTGGACTAGGATCTATTTCTGCTTCTTCCAAGCTCAGATATCAGGCCCAGGGTTCCTGGTACTGAAGGTGGAGCGTGGAATGGGCTGTGGGTCCTTTCTGAGACCACTCCCAGGGTCAAGCTAGGACAAACCTGGTCTCAGGCTGGCTGGTGTCTACTTGCAAGGCCACTTTATGAATTCAACTCCATACACATCCTCTTGTTAGGCCCTGGGGTTGGACACTGGGACTAGACATTATTGATTAATTGATCTATGACTTACCTTAATCTAGAAAGAAGGTAAAGTATCTCACAGTGATGTGTAACATATGCAAAACATTAATATCAATAAGAAAGAGGATGAGCAAAGAAAAAAAATGTGTGTGTGTGTTGTGGGGAGCTATTGTGGGGGGGACAGAAGCCAGAGCCACCATCATGAGTGGGCCGTGATTTAGCCTCCTTGTTCATTCATTCCTTTATTCATTTAGTTATTGTTACCTGATGACTTAGTAATTAAAGAAGTACATCTTCTTCATTCATTCAACCTTGTCTTTTATTCTGGGGCACTTTTGTTTTATCTCAGTGGGAGCCAAGTCAACGAGATATTTTCTCCATAGCAATTCAGAAGATGTGTGGCTCTGCCTTTCTGCTCAAACTAGGGCCTGGGGAGAGAAGGAGATGGAGGGAGATAGGGCAGGGAATTGCAGGGTCTGACTGCCCAGATAAGTTAAGAATAAATCTACAAAAGAGGAAATGGCTCTGGCATCATCCACGAGAGGACTCTAAGCCCATCCCCTTCCCGTCTCCCATCTACAGGGGGCATTTAAGTATGCGAGCTTCATTTGTTGGAAAAGGACAAAGAAATTCAGCAATCGAAGATCCTAATTAATCCACCCTTGTTGCTGAGGTGTCCTGGAAACCCAGCACCCTGCTGGGAACCTGAACTCCATTCTCAGTTCCATGGCTAGTCAGAGCTGTAGACGGGATGTACACAGTGTCTGCTCCAGGATGCCTTCTCTCCCATCTCACAGATGTCAGGACTGAGATCCAGGGAGGCCCTGGCGAGTGTCTCACAGCTGAAAACGGTGGGAATGCTGAGGCTTGGACCCTGGCCTTTGCACACCTAACCTCCATGGACTGCAAGCTGGGATGGCCATTCTACCTCCCCTCTCTGTAACCAACCACTGCAGCCTTGCAGTTTGTGAGAGCTCTCTGTTAGCATACCTACCTCAGACTGTCACTTACTGGCTTGTGTGGTCATCTCCCCCATCAGACTCTGAGGCTTAGCATGACGTGACCTAGTCTGACTCATGTCTGTATTCCCTCACAGGCAGCACAAGAGCTGTCCTTTAGCAGACACTTGGTAAACATTTGACGAATTGAACTGAACACCAAATTCCTAGCACCACCATGCTTCTAGCACACAGACAAGAAGACTAACGTTAATATCAAAATAGTACCAGTTGACATTTACTAGGGGCTTGCTATGTGGCAGGCATAATTTTAGTTACCCTTTATAACCACTCTGTGAAATAGATTCTCCAGTACTTCTTATTGTACAGATAAGGTCACAGAGGTGGAGTCAGGACTGGATTCAGGCCTGTCTGATGCCCCTGATCTTGGGTACCACACTCTCCGCCTCCAGTGGAGGCTGAAGAAGCCCCGGATCTGGACAACACTTTCAGTTCTGCTAAACAGAAGTTGAACTTCTGCTAGTACTTTGCTTTGAGATGTTGGGTAAATCCTCAGCCTTCTCTGCTTCAGTTTTCACAGGAGAGGGTTCTAGGAGATGAGCTGGAAGATCTCTTCCATGTCAAGCCTTCTATGAGCCCATGAAATGTGTAAATGTGTCCTAGTAGAAGCCTTGAACTAGAGCCTTCTAATCTGTTGTGGAATGGAGTTACATTCCAGGAAAGCAAGTTGGTCTGTTTATGAAAGGTTGTGTGTTTTTGTGTATCTGTGCATGTGCACGTGGTGTGTGTGTGTGTGTGTGTGTGTTTGTGCATGTATGCATCATGGGTCTGCATGTGGGAGGATGAGTTCCTCACAAATCACAAAGACAAAGTCACAGGAAATAGCTCACCAGACATGCCCTTATCAAATGGATTTTCATTCTCTAGTTTACTAAAAATGGATCCTGATCTCAAATCATGTATATTGGAGCCATGGTGAAGCCAGGAACTCAGAAGAAAATGCATTTTTCTTGCTCTTAGAGCAGAATAACTTACCATCCCCAACTCATCTATATTAAAACCTTAAACTTTCCTTCTTAGTAATAAAAATAGCCCCGTAATCCCCAGGGACCCCAGTTATATGCATCGAGAAACTTATCTTTAATCTAGTCATTGAAATTTCTTTACCCTAATGGGGGTATTAATGGAGGACTTTTTAACATCACATTAAAATATGGAATGTGGAATTCAGAGCTGCCCCCAAACATCTTTCTGGTTTCTCCACTTCCTACTGCCTCCTGCTTTATGCCAAAGTTTATGAGTCTGTAATTTCCTAGGAGTTTATATAGCATGAAAGAAGGAGACATGATAAAATATGCAATTTAATTGCAAAAACCACGTACTAATCTTGCTAATGTGCTAGATTAAGACTGTAATGCAAGAAGCTGCAAGGTGGTTAAACTGATTTAGAGCAAATTGTACCCCTAAGTCTCTTTGTCTGTGCCCATATTTTATGCCACCCAGACCTAACAATTTTCTTTATTTTGGCTATTGATTTATAGTCTAAGAATAATCATGTCACGTCAGACTGTACATTATTTAGAATAATCTCCTCTCTTGTTGCACTGGATGAATACCTCTAACACAAACCCTGCTCTTGGTGCTGTGCCTGCCAGAGGGCTCAACTCTGCTCCTAGACCACAAGCCTCTCATTTCTGAGTCACAGCTCAGCCACCCAGGCTGGCTCCTGGAGGCAACTACCTCTGGTCATGTCCAGAAAAAGAACTTCAGCTGGAAGTAGCCACTCTGACTTTCATTCCACATCCTCATAGATACAGCGGGAGAGCCAGGGCTCAGAGATCACATGGACTGGCTTTAAGCTTGCTACGCACAGTTCACTCCACATCTCTGAGCCAATGCTTTGTCATGTAAAATGAGGCTGTTCATGCCCATCTCCTGCACATCTCATAGAATTGGGGTGAGGACCCTTGAGTTGACATGCCAAGTTTGGCCCTACCAATTGTTGGGAATTCCTTCTCCTTTCTTTCAGATTATCAGAGAAGGTGAGGGGCTTCTAAGCCATCTTAATAAGATCATCATTTTTGAGCTGCAAAGCATGTAAAGCCATTTATGGGGAAAGAAGCAAACCAATTCACTTAAAAGTAACTGTTCATCATTTATGTGCCAAATTCTACCTCACACATATGAGCTTAATAAGGAAAAGTCCTGGAGAGGAAAGAGAAAGCCAACAGTGCAATAAATGTGCACAAGTCATGAGTGTGTGGTGGGGGGGGCAGGGGACACTGGCATGGAAATTTCACTGCACAGGAAGTACCAAACTGGGACTGTGGCCCCAGATCAGTCACTCACTTGGTTGGGTTGTCTTGAGCAGCTTCCTTTGCCTCTCTGGGTCTCAGTTTTCTCTGATAAAGTCAAGGGTCAAACTGGGTAACATCTAAGGTCTTTCTTACCCTAGGGATTTCAGGACCCATCTTTGGGGATGGTCACTCTGTGCTGGAGGCAGGTGCAGCTCTATCCTGAAGGTGGCCAACAATGGAGCCCAAAGGCAGATAGTCTAGACAGATGGGTGGAGACCAAGCAGGGCCAGAACTAGGAGGAGGAATTAACATCAGGCCTGGAAACCACAGGCAGCCACGTGATTGCCTGGAAATGCACAGAAAACCAAAGACCGTGTATCTCATTGTATTTCTTTCTGACACGTTCTTTTCAGCTCCTCTCTTTTTTTCCATCCCTTTGAGACCCCACAGATCACATGATCATATGGTCATTTCATGGTCTTCGACTCTTATGACCCCTTCATAGTATGGACTTCACCATTTCCTTTTAATTTCCTAGTGAGTTAAAAGAATCATGAAATGGAGCCTTTTCTGATCTCCTCAAAAATATTTAATTTAATTTTGCAGATATTTGCATAGGGTCTACTATGTGCCCTCATCATATTTCATCACATCTTACACCTCTTTCTAAATCTGTCTCTCCTTCCCCCACTACATTTTGATACCTTAGATGGCAGAGATTCTATCTTTTTGTACCTAAAACCATCTGCCAGGCTCCATACTGTGCCTTCCACATGGTGGGGACCACACAAACACCTGCACCAAGCAACATGAGAGAGAATTACACCAGAAAGAAGAAATAATAAAATGTTGTCATACAAATTTGAGAACCAATCCCACAACCCACAAACCACTGAGTGTCTTCTAGGTGCCAGGCACTGGGCTGGGTTCTTTGGAGAATGTAGAGATTATAGTGGGAGCTGTGGCATGCCGTGCAGATATCTCTCAGGACCCAGGCTCCCCCAGCTGCTGGAAGTACTGACTGCTGTTGATTCACAGCTGAGTCCCTCTAAACAATTGCCCTTGGCTGAAGGGAGCCACCTCACCCAAGGTTGCACCCCCTCCCTGGGGCAACACTTGGGACAACTTTGCAGTGTTATCTCTGTGTAATTTAGAGCTTTTTTTTTTTTTTTGAATTTGCTGAGAGCTCTGTTGCAACTGCATCACAGTTTAATTTCTGCATCTGCCCAACCTTGCTTCCTTCACTCCCTGACACCTGTTAATTCTGACAGCACCCCCCAGTAAACAACTTGAATGCAGACATCTATCTTAGAGTTTGTATCTCAAGAACCTGATCTATGACAAGATGAATTAGAATACACATTTATGCTGAGAACCTAAGAACTGGGGACATGGTGTGGGAAGAGGAAGAGCTGAAAAGGGAAGACCATGGGAAGGAGATCACTGGGGACGATGTGGAAGGCTCTGCTGCATCAGATAATGACAGCAACAAGGAGGAAAGCCTGCTTTGATTACCATCGGAGAGGGACACTATTATGGGAGAACATAAGCTCCCTGGCGTAGTCATCTATTCTGCTCATTGGTGGATTCACATTGCCTGGCACTTATTGCTCAGTAAACATTTG
Source organism: Hylobates moloch (assembly GCF_009828535.3). NCBI lineage: Eukaryota > Metazoa > Chordata > Mammalia > Primates > Hylobatidae > Hylobates > Hylobates moloch. The sequence goes on along the minus strand of NW_026652285.1, from coordinate 92,444,007 downwards.
GTGAATGCTCCAGTGAAGGCAGGAGAGGAAGAAACAAGCCACTCTTCAGGGCCATGGGAGCTGAGGTGTTAGAATTAGAGAGGGGAAGGAGGAATAAGAATGTATGTCAGGTCACTTTATCTTTCAGAATCTTCCCCAGCAAACACTTCATATGCATTTCACACGGGTGAATACAGTGGTGCCTGGTTGATAAGGTTTGACTCTGTATCTCCACCGAAATCTCAACTCAAACTGTAATCCCCACGTGTTGAGGGAGGGAGGTGATTTGATCATGGGGGCAGCTTCCCTCATGCTGTTCTCATGATAGTGAGTGAATTCTCATGAGATCTCATGAGAACTCTCATGAGATGGTTTTATAAATGTCTGACAGAAATGTCTCCTTCTCTCTCCTGCTGCCTCGTGAAGAAGGTGCCTGCTTCCCCTTCCACCATAATTGTGTTTCCTAAGGCTTCCCCAGCCAGCAGAACTGTGAGTCAATTAAACCTCTTTCCTTTATAAATTACCCAGTCTCAGGGAAGTTCTGTTTGGTGATGTGAAAATGGACTAATACACCGGTGGAAACTTCTTCCTCTTTTCTTCTCCTCTATAGACTCTCTTATCCTTTGTTCATTGTTCCACATTTTATTTTCTATCAGCATGGCTTGGAAGTGGCTACAGGAATAAGTGGATGACTTTTTCCCCCCTTCTCAAATCACTATTTTTTTTCTTCTTTGAAAGTTTACACATAGCATCTTGACATTATGTAAATTCAAAATCACCACTGCCTTACCTGGGATAAACTATGCCGTCATTTCATTCAACCGTCTCTAGTTAAGATACCACCAGCATTTTTTTAGAGCTTAAAGCTCAGTAAGGGACAGAAAAAGGACGAGTCAAATGGAAACTTATTCCACAAAGGGAATTTCTTAGCAGCAGTAGCAGCCGCCTTGTTTTGATTCCTTCTGTCTCCCCAGCTTCTGCCCTGGGCTGGCATGGGCTCCTCTGTAGGTTGAGGCTGGCGAGGTCAGATAGGCAAACTGAACCCCTTGGGAAAGTTGAGAAGATTCTTAGATGCACAGAATGAATTAGAGACTCTTTGTGAGTTAACCTGGGTCCCTGGGGGACAAACATGGCTCTGAGCAGCCCCAGGAATTCAGATATTGAGGGAGCAGCTGGGGGTGGGAGGATTCTTTGCCCTCTTCTAGCTTAAATCAAGCCCCCTGTTTTGTTTTGTGTCTTTCCCTGACACATGTTGGACTTTTGCATAAGATTTGAAAGAATTCCATGTCTAAACCATTTGGCCAGCCTTCCCACCCATTTTACAGATCAGGAGGCTGAGGCCCAGATAGAAGAAACAAGTTATCTATGTTGACAGGGCATGTCAGGAGTCCACCCACAGTTCCCATATTCCTTGCTGAGCTGTGTGGATTAAATGAAATATTACAAACTCACAGACATTGCTATTGAATGTAGGATCTGCAGTGTCTACGAAAGCTGAACATGAGCAACTCCCTTCATCACTGGGTATCTATCTATCTTCCAAAGGCACAAGTGCAGAAATATTCCCAGCAACTTTATTCATGATAGTCCCAAACTGGAAACAATCCAAATGCCCATCAGTGATAGAATAGATAAATAGATTGTGATATATTCACATAATGAAATACTACATAGCAATACAAAAAGAACAAGTAGGCACTACACACAATAATACAGAGAATGCCACAGATGAAATATTGAAGAACAGAAGCCAGACACTAAAGAGTGCTTATGGTGTAATCCCATTTATATGAAGCTTAGGAACAGGCAAAAGTATTCTATGGAGATAGTGCTCAGAATAGTGGTTTCCTTTGAGAAGAACAGATTGGAAGGGAGCATAAATATGTTCTATGGGGTGGGAAATATTGTACATCTTAATTTGGGTGATGGTTTTGCAGGTATATGCAAATGGAAAAATTAATCAATCTGTACCCTTAAGAGCATTGCATGTCATTGTGTGTAAGCTATTGACAACGTGAATAAGGAAACTACAAATATTAACACAAAATTTGATAGTAGTAGACTCTGGAGTGTTTGTGCATATTAGTAACTGAGGTTCATATAGAAGATGTCAGCTACTCTCAGGGCTGGAGATCCATCGTAAGCACTCTACAACATGCATGGGAATCACCTAGAGAGTGTGTTAGTGCCCAGGTTCCTGGACTCCATCCCCAGGGTCCTGGAATCAGCGAGCCTGAGGTGGGACTTGAGAGTCTTGCTTTACTTAGAAGTTCCCAGTTGATGCTGATGCTGCTTATTCACAGGCAATACTTTGAGTAACACTGGTCTAGTGGTCCTCAGAAGCAAGTCAAAAACAATCCAAGTAGCATCCCACAGTCCAGTGAGTCTCTCCCCCATGGCCCCACTCCATGCCACCTTCTCCATGAAGTTTTCCTGTATCATTCCCTTCACTGCTGTTGGGCTTTCTCTCCAGAGAACTCTCATTTTTCTCCCTCCTCAAACTTGCATTACATTAGAAGTTATAGTGTTAATTTATTTGCTAACCTTGAGCAAGTCACTTCACCTCTATCAGCCCAAGTTTCTGCATCTAGAGAGTGGGAGAGATAATCCAGCATCAGGTATTTCCTCCTAGGTACTGAGAACAAAGTCCATATTCTTTCCATGGTCCAGGAGATCCCTCTCTGGGCTGCTCAGCCACCTCTTCAGCTCCTCTCCTACCACCCTTTTGCCCTTGCTTACTCCGTTCCAGCCACACTGGCATCCTCTTGACCTCATTGGGAAGCTTGTTCCTGCCTCAGGACCTTTGCACAATCTGTTCCTCTCCTTGGAGTGCCCTCTCCCAGCCTTCGCACTATTGTTTCTTTCTCATTATCTTAGTTCATGGATTGTGTCTTCACAGAGGGCTTCTCCACCTAAAGTAGGCTTCTTGTTATTCTCTCTCAGTGCACACTGTTGTGCTTCCTCATGGCACTCCTACCACAGCTTTTAATAATATATTTATTGAATTGTTTATTGTCTCTCTTCCCTTCTGCATTGCAAGCTCCATGAGCCCAGGGATGAAGTCTGTCTTGTTCGCACCACGTCCAGCACCTTGGAGAGTGCCTGGCAAGCGCCCCTAGCACATTGTTTGTTGAATGAATACATGAAGCAATGAGAGTCTGTTTATCATTGTCCTTTGGAAGCAGCAAAGCACTGTGAAAATATGGGATTTCTTAATGTTGTGTTTTTCATCTTTGATCTCAGGTCCTTGAGGGTAGTGATTGTGACCTTGCTTCTTTCTCTTGGCATTCACTCCCCTTCACCCCCCAACATAATTGTGTCCACTTCTGCATCTAGCCAGGGATTTAGCATCTCTCAGTCAGACTCTTTCAAGAGTTGCCTAACTGGCTGTATTACACAGAGCACTGTGGGTTCCAAGGGACAGACACCCAGGTTGGCCTGACATAGGCAGAAAATGGACTTTACTGGAAGGATACTCAGTGCCTCCTGGAATCCAAGAGCAGGAGTGTGGCTGGGTCTCAGGAATGGCTGGTACCAAGACTTCAAGTGCTTCCAGTCCTTTCCATAGGATGTCTTCTTTGCTTATGTTATTTTTCTTTCTCTGCCTCCTAATCCCCATTCCTACCATATCACCTATCTTTGCATCTCACCTCCACACATGCCTTGCCTAAAGCTTCACACCTTATAGGACTAAGCACCAAAGTGGGGCTTCCTGGCTCTCTTTAAGTGCCATGTGCTAAAGCCGACTCACTCAGGTAGTTTTCTCAGTGCAAGCAGTTGTGGCCAAGACATTGGGGGCACATAGGAACTCTTCAGGACATGGATAGATAGAGTGAGGGGAATTCCCCAAAGAAAAGGAGAAAGGGAGTTACTAGGAAAGCAAAACAAAAGGTACCTACCATTCTCCTAACCTTGGTCTTTTCCCTCCAAGCCCTGTCACATACAGTCATTTCTTTCATCAAAACACTATTGGAAGAAAAATGTCGTCAGGGCAGCAACACTTTTAATCACTACCATATTCCCAATGCACAGCACAATGGCTGGTGCGCAGTATGTATTTGACAGATGTTTGTTGAGTGAATAAAGAAAGGAAATGTGACTATAGAATGAAATCTATCTCATGAGTGTGGCAGTCAAGGCCTTTGTGATTGGTTCTTCCCTGCTGCCATCTCCATCTCTGTCTCTCTCATATGCACCTTGCTGTAGCCTCACTGTTCTGCTGGCTGAGCTCACTATGATCTACTCATACAGGTCCCATTTTCTTCCAAGTAAAACCCTTCCCAGCATTTGAGGTCTGCCCCTATGCTACCTCCTCTATGACATTTTCCTTGATTCTTCTGGTCAGATTCAGCATTTATGGCATGTGGCATCTTCCTCCATTTGGTACTTCCAGACTCTGGCATCATAGTAGGTATGCAGTAAAAAAATTTTTAACTTGTTATTGGGTTTTATCTTAGAGTCAGCTTGGTACATGTCTGCCTCCTCTTTTAGATCAGAAGGTTCCTGTTTTCCAAAATCATGCCTTTGTAGCACCCTACTGTTTAGTTTGGTGCATTCTTTCCTTCAGCCTCACATTTTGGCTAGTTTTGGCTGTCTCTTATAATAAGCACCAATAATTATGTTCTATTCATCACTGTGTTTCCCTGCATAGGAGGAAAGCTGCAGCCTGGCTGTTTCAAGGGGAAAATAATGGGCCTGTCTCAGACTTTGCTGGTCACAAAAATATGCAGTTGCTGGATTCAAAAGAGAGTAGTGGTGATGTGTCAGAAACTAAGTTTCTACTTGGGAAACGAAGTTTCCATTAAGATTCCACTTGGACTCTCCTGCAAAGCCTGGATAAGGTGAACCAATACTTATATTATTAGTTTTGATGTCAGAATGAAATGTAGTAACAAAATCAAAGGATTTGAAGCAAAAAAATAATATTGGGCATCAGGCCTTCCAAATGGTTGAAAGAATTGGGATGAGGAAGTCGTGGAGCTACCAATGGTCTATTGATTGAAAGGGCACGCAACCGTAGCTGTGGTCCAGAGGTTAGGAAGTTGCTGCTGATGCCTCACATTCTCCCCTCATCCATGAAGCTGGTGGCTAGACCATGGAATACTGAGCCTAGCTGCAGCGACATCCATGTCTCTACAGCCTTGCTTTCCACTGGCAATGGAGGTAGGAAGATGGCCTGTGCCTCCCTCTGCCATCTGAATCTCACATTAATGCATCTCATTGGTGGAATCAGATTTGCTTCCAAAACCTTAGCTGCAAGTGCATCTGGGCAGTGTAGTTAGTGTCTCCACCTTGCAGTAGTAGAGGAGGGTACGTAGAAGGAGGATGGATTTCAAGTGCCATTCAATCACCCAGCTGTCACTGCTGATGCTCCGTGTGCTCAGGGCTCTGATGTGAACACAGGTGTTCTGCTGGGTGACTTGAGCTACTGACAGCTGTTGTCTTCTGGGGATTTTTGACACAGTTCCAGTCTAGGAAGTCAAGTTTCAGATTGGGAAAGTCTGATCAGAATTGTTAACAGAGACAATAGTTTCCTTGTTTAGCTCAATGATCCAAAAAGAAAACCAAGATTTAGTTCATGGATGGCTAGGTCTAGAAGAAGCAACCCTGTTTGCAGCTGCCCATGCCCCTGCCATTTCTCAGATGAGGAAGCTGAGCCTCCAAAAGGGGCAGAGGTCATCTGAGCAGGGCTGAGACTTAAACCCCTATGCCTGCATTTCTGCATTTTGTCTGGTATAGCCTGGAGACAAAGGCCTGCCTTCTAGTCTTGGTTCCTCTGCCTGCTAGCTGCGTGACCATGCATAAATGACCTAACTTCTCTGTGCCTTAGTTTCCTTTTCTGTGAAATGGATTTACTAATAACAATCTCAAAAGGTCTGGTCAAGAAGGCATGAGATCATAGATTGAAAGTGCTTAGCACAGTGCTGAAACATCATAAGTCTTGAACAAATGTTAGCCATTGCTATTTTCTAAGGTTTTTCCAAGTAAGTTTCTAAGAGCTTATTCAGGCACTATCACATTGACCCTAGAAAGGCTGGTTTCCATAAAATAATAAAATAAAACAATACAAACTAAAACAAAGCAGCCGTTTGGGGAGGGAGGAGGTTAGCTCCTAGAGGACAAATTGATCTCACCTGTAGCTGCAATGAATGGCTACCTTGATGCGATCCTTTGGGGTGAACCACCAGATGACCTTCCTCTAGCGTTTCTCTGGCTCTGTTATAGATAGACGCTGGAGAATGCGTTACCATTTTGACGATTACTTCTTTGGGCCTCAAATGCATTTTTCCCGAGGTTTAAGATGGAAATAAATAAGCACCCATTAATGCTGGAGCTCCTACTTTTCCATCAGCTCTACTCTGGGCCAGTTCTGTGCCAGAAGTTTCACATATGCTATGTCCAATTTTCACTGCAAGTCCCCTTGGTGGAGACTACCTGGCAGCCAGCTGAGCTCCAGATCTTAAGAGAATGAGAGATGGTGGCACTGAGGCCGGCATAGGGACAGCAGGATGGAAGCCTACTAAATGCTAGGCACTGCACCAGGCACCTTGTTTTTGTTATTTCAATGACCTCTCCCAGTGTTCCTGAGAGGTGGAACATTATTCCCATTTTGCAGATGAAGAAACTGAAGCTTAGAGAAATAACATCCCTGGATCCTAAATCTAGTAATTATTGGCTCCAGGATTTGAACTACAAAATGACTTCATTTTTCACGTCTCCTTCTGTCTTATAGAAAGGAAAATGGTAAGGGTGAAGTGGATGACCCCAAAAATATATTTGTGACTTTGACATTCCATGGAGATAATGAAAAGGAGAGGTATAACAGTCCTGGAGGAGTAATTAGTGTCCAGCTTCTGCTTATCAAAGCTTTGCCAGGAGGCTTGGTCCTCATGATTCCAGGATTCATTTGCTCACTTACACACTCAGCTCTTCACTATCCATCAGCATGAACTGTTGGGGAGTTTGTTAGTTTCCATCTAACGTCCATCCTTTCTTTCTTTGCAACAGAATCTCAATCTTATTTGCAATGACAAAATGCCCAGCTGAAAGATTATATTTCCCAGTCTCCTTTTTAGATGTGTCCAAGTGACTGAGTTCTGCCCAATGAGATCTAAACAGATTGTGTGAAGTTTTCACGAAGGCGTCTTCTTAAGGTGCCTTAAGAAGATGATCCAAATGATCGACCTTTGCACCCTCCTTCCTGCACCCCCTGCCCCGGGCAGGACGGCCAGAATGCCAGCAGCCACTCTGGATAGTGAGGAGGATTTGCAAATGGAAGCCACGTTAAATATGATGGGAAAAACAATAGAAGTTTGGATCCCCAATGTCTGCTTCTTTTACTTGAGAGAAGAATGCATGTCCTTGTTGAAACTGCTGTTATACTGGGTTTTCAGTGATAAGTAGTCAAATCTGAGCTTAATGGCTATATCTACTGTGTAGAGAGAATGGTTGTAGGCACCGTGGGGGATACAGGATGAATCTGTCATGGAAAGCCCGTGCTCAGAAAGCTCCTTGTCTAGTAGAAGAGATGAAACAAGGATGCAAGACAGGATAAAAGCAGAGAGAAGTCAGTGAGTGCTGAGAGAGCTGTGAGTGTCTGGAGGTCGGGGGCAACATTTGACTACGGATGTCTCCTATAGAAGGATATTTTGGGTTCTTAACAAGCAATGGGCTAGCAACCTCCATGCAGAAGGAATGATACGGACAGACCCGTGTGCAGAGCACAGGGCATAATTGTGAAATGGTGAGTTTGTCTGTATTCATGAAGAATGAGTGATTTGACCTGAAAGAAGCTTTGGGGAATCAGGGAAGGTCAGAGCAGGAGGGCACCTTCATTACCTCATTGTATCTGATCATCGACATCTCCCTCCCACTAGCTCCATCCACCATGCTTTTAGCGAGGCCAGCCTTGGGCTCCTCCCAACTCCAGATCCTGATAAAGAAGAAGAAACTTGATTCCATGTCTTTGCTCTTGTGAATAGTGCTACAGTGAACATAGGTATGCATGTGCTTTTAATTTTTTTTTTTTTTTGAGATGGAGTCTCACTCTGTCACCCAGGCTGGAGTGCAGTGGTGCGATCTGGGCTCACTGCAACCTCTGCCTCCCACGTTCAAGTGATTCTCCTGCCCCAGCCTCCCGAGTAGCTGGGACTACAGGCACTTGTCACCACGCCCAGCTAATTTTTGTATTTTTAGTAGAGACAGGGTTTCACCATGTTGGCCAGGCTCGTCTTGAACTCCTGACCTCAGGTGATCTGCCCATCTTGGCCTCCCAAATTGCTGAGATTACAGGCAAGAGCCACCGCACCCAGCTGTATGTGTTTTTATGGTAGAATGGTTTATATTCCTTTGGGTATATATCCAGTAGTGGGATTGCTGGGTTGACTGATAGTTCTGTTTTTGGTTCTTTGAGGAATCACCACATTGCTTTCCACAATGGTTGAACTAATTTACACTCCTGACAGCAGTGAGTAAGCATTCCCTTTTCTTTACAACCTTGCTGGCATGTTATTTTTTAACTTTTTTTTTTTTACAAAAATCTCCTTTAATATGGGAATCTTCAAGCATATACAATATTAGAGAGAATGGCATAATAAAACCTCATGGTCCCATTGTCTGGCTTTAACAATGGTCGACTCCTGACTAATCTTGATTTATCTACACTCTTATTTCCAGAATGTTTCAAAATGTTATATATTGATTGATCCATAATAGCCATTCTGACTGGTGTGGGATGGTATCTCACTGAGGTTTTGATTTGCATTTCTGTAATGATGAGTAATACTGAGTGTGTTTTTATATGTATTTTGGCCACATGTATGTCTTCTTTTGAAAAGTATCTGCTTATGTCCTTTGCCCACTTTTTAATGGGGTTGTTTGTGTTTTTGCTTGTACATTTGTTTAAGTTCCTTGTAGATTCTGGATATTAGATCTTTGTCAGATGTATCGTTTGCAAATGCTCATCAACGGTAGACTGGATAAAGAAAATGTGGTACATGTACACCGTGGAATACTATGCAGCCATTAAAAAGAATGACATCATGTCCTTTGCAGGAACATGGATGGAGATGGAGGCCTTTATTCTCAGCAAACTAACACAGGAACAGAAAACCAAATACTACATGTTTGCCCTTATAACTGGGAGCTAAATGATGAGAACAGATGAACCGAAAGAGGGGAACAACACACACTGGGGCCTACTTAAGGGAGGAAGATAGGAGAGGGAGGTTCTGAAAACAAAACAAAACAAAAACAAACCTGTTGCGTACTATGCTTAATACCCAGGTGACAAAATAATCTGTACACCAAATCCCCATGTCACAAGTTTACCTGTATAACAAACTGGCACATGTACCCCTGATCCTAAAATAAAAGTTAAAATATTTTAAAAAATACAAAAAAGAAGGAACTTATTTCACTAGTGGCTCTTGTAAACTTTGTAGTGGCTGGAGCCACATCTTTCACTGTCCATTCCTTTTTTAAAAAATACATTTAAAGTTTAAAAAAAATTGTGGCAAAATACACATAACATAAAATTTACCATCTTAATCATTTTAAGTGTACAGTTCAGTGTCTTTAAGTACATTCACATTGTGCAACCATTACCACCATCCATCTCCAGAACCCTTTTCGTTTTCCCGAACTGAAACTCTGTACACATTAAACAATCACTGTCCATTCCTCCCTCTCCCTACCCATTGGCAACTAGCATCTTACTTTCTGTTTCTATGAGTTTGACTATCTTAGGTACCTTATATAAGTGGAAACATTTAGTGTTTGCCATATTATAACATGCTTATTTCACTTAACATAATGCCCTTAAGATTATTCTTGCATTGTAACATGCACCAGAATTTCCTTCGTTTTCCAAAGGAAGGTTGAAGGTATAAACCACATTTTGCTTATCTGCTCATTCATCGATGGACACTGGGCACTTGGGTTGCTTCTACCTCTTGGTTATTGTGAATAATGCTGTTATGAACGTGGATTTACACCTCTGGGTCTGTGTTTTCAATTCTTTTGGGCATATACCTAGAAGTGCAATTGCTGGATCATATTTTAATTCTATGTTTAATTTTTTGAGGAATGTCTGTACTGTTTTCCATAGTGGCTGCACCATTTTCTATTCTCATCAAAAGTGGGCAAGGGTTCTGATTCGTTATTTTCTGTGTGTGTGTGTGTGTGTGTGTGTGTGTGTGTTTTAATAGTAGCCATCCTAATAGTTATGAGGTGGTTGCTGTTCATTCTGTTAGAAAAAGTGACGTAACCATTGATTGGAAAAACAAAAACAAACCCAATATCTTGAGAGACTGTGGATTCCAATGAGCCTCAGAAGCTCCTGAGAATCATCCGATAACAGCAGCCCACCAAAAAGCAGCAGAAAACCCCAAAGGGCAGCCAAATGAAATGTCTTCACTCCTTTCCTTCCAAAGAGCAAACACTCCCTGAATCTAAAGAAAACATTTCTGCACACACACCAGACTATGGAAGCCAGTGTGTGGAAATGCTTCTGCTAGATTCTGAAGGTCTCCTTCCATTTTTGGCCTCTGGAAGAGGAGTTCTATTTTGCCTTCTCAGTGGCATAGTAACAACCACATAATTCAAAAATAAGTTTTCCTGTGCATTTCCTTGTTGAATCTTGCACATTGAGTTTTTTTTTATATTCATACATTCTTTCATGAAGCTTAAGTGTTTTCTTCGAAATATCTACTGTATTGATTTGTAAATTAGATAGTCTTCTGTAATAAAATACTATTTTTGCAAAAAAAATCTGTTTATATAGTGGCTATTGGGAGGGAACTGGAGGGGCAATGTGGGAGGGAGAGAGCCCTTTTGGGAAGGTGTTGCAATGAGCTGAGGGAAGAGATGTGGCCTGGCTAGGGTGGTGGCAGTGAGGACTCATGGAGAGGGAAGTCAACAGACATTTCAGAGACAATCTGCAGGACGTAATGCACAGTCACTGGTCAGGCCTGAGGCTGAGGAGGCAAGAATGACTCCCATTTTTCTGGCTTCATGGAGAGAGAGGTGGAGAGTCAGGGAATGGAACAGAGGGGATAGTGTTGACTTCCATTTAGCCCTTCAGGGCCCTGCAGGCCACCTGAACTTTCAGTCGTGTTCAGTAAGACAAGAGCCTGGGTTTGGGGGAGTGAGGGGGAAAGGAAAGTTGGGGGATGGATTGTAATGGGTCTTGGAGGTAGGCTTTGGTGTGTGAGCTTGACTCTGGGGGATGGAGAGCTAGAAGGTGCATGGTGAGGTGCAGAGTGAGAAAACACAGCTCTGCACTGGGCCAGGCCACTGGAGGTGGACATGAACATGGAATCCTAGGTCTGAAGGGGCCTTCATCCAGTCATTCCACAGTGCCGATGGGGAAGCCGAGTGACTGCCCAAGGTCCTTCAAAGGATTGGCGGGAGAGTAGGGCCTGGAACCCGGGTACCTTGACTCCTGGGATGGGAAGGGCCAGTGACCTCTCCATCCCTCAGCCCTTCCTGATGTCCTCAGGGCACTCCCATCTTGTCATCCTCCCACCCTACTTCTGAGCCCACCCATTGTGGGCTGAGGTCCCGTGCCTGCTTTAGACTCAGAGTGCCCTGAGTTTGAGTCCTGTTTCCACTCACAAGCTGGAAGGCTTGGGGTGGTGACCTTCGCTCTGAACTTCACTCTCCTTAACTTCCCTTTCCTCACTGATCACATGGGGACACTGATGCTTCTATCCCAAGGTGGACTGGTTTAATGACATAAGACACGTTAGAGGGCTGGCAGATTGCTTGGCACCTGTCAACACTCAGTAAAGTGTTGAAATTGGGTCATTTCAGAGTCAGCCCGGACATCACCTCCTCCAGGAAGGCTTCTTTGGTCTTCTCCCCCTTAATCACACAAGGTCAGGTAAGATTACCTTCCTCTATGCCCACCAAGGCACTGAACTAGGCCATCCACTCTGTCTGTCTGTCTGTCTGAGAACAGGGGCTGGTATTTAGCAGTATAGTTTAGTTCTGGCATCTTAGAGATCTGAGTTCAAATCCTATCTCTGCCACGTCTTAATTGTGGCATATGGGACAAATCTCTTAATCCCTTTGAGCCTCAGTTTCCTCATCTACAAAAGGGAAATGGTACCAATGATAGCTATCTTTTAAGGTCTTTGTGAGAATTAAATGATAATACATAAACACAGTCCTTAGAATGATGCTTGACACATAGTAAGTGCTCAATGAACGTTAGATATTTATGCATTATTATTCATCATCATTGCCATTTTTACTTGTAGGCCTATTGGACTGGGAGTTAGAAGACCTGGATTCTGTTCTTGGCTTTTTATTCTGCTGATCTTTAGTAAAATTTTGGATGTATCTGGGACTCTTTTGGATAGGTGGTTAGGTAATAAATGAAATTTTTAGTAAAGAGAAGCCCTAGCTATCCCTTGTCTCTGTTATTCACTGGGGCAGGCACACCCTGGGTGATGCATATGTGTTTGTGGAGTGCCTGTGTTGGGAGTAGACTCTAAAGTGGACTTTGTCTTCCTTCCCATGACCACACAGGCCTCTTTCCTGGGGCTCAAACTCATGGTGGCACCTGTTCCAAGCGGGCTGGGTTCCCATCTCCCTGCTTCCCTTGGGCCCTCCTACAGAGGCCCTGTGTGTTTGCAGACACAGCTGAGGCCCTTGGCCTGGGGTGCACACCCAACTCATTAGGCCTTGTTCTCTGCACACACGCGTATATACATTTTAGAAATGTTTCTCTTAATCATATCTTGAATTAATGCAGGACTCGTTCATTCCCAGCTCTCATTACCCTCTTAATTAACTCGGCACAGATGGAAAAAGTCGGAATTGCTCTAGCCGAGTTGTTCTGCTAGTTTTAAAATGAGATGGCAGATGGGAGGACGTGGTGGAACGGGCCGGCTCGGAGGGAGGAGATGAGTTTCCAAGCTGTCACCAGAGCGTCAACAAACGCTCCATCTGTCAGTGGTAAGGCCCGGCCGAGGCCTCGTGCAAAGAGCTGGTGTTCGGAGGGCCAGCATGGGCCAAAGCTCAGAGGTCCTGGCCACCACAGGTATCCTGGGGATGTGGCCCCCAGCACCGGGAAGAGCTCCAGGATTTCTGGGGTTCTGATGCTGGTGGAGTCCTCTGCCCCAGACCATGAGGGAAACACTCATGTCCCCCATTCCTGTTTCGGAGCCAAGGAAGGGTTTTATTTTCCTTCTTACCTAAAATAGTCTTAAGGAACGAGTTACATCAACTCCACATGGCTGTAAGCGTGAACTTTCTAAAACACACATCACTGCTGCCGGAGACTCGTCATAGGCCCCTGAATCCCTCAAGGCAGGGCTGTCCCTGCCAGCGTCTCTAGCCTCTTCTCACCCTAGCCCTCTGCATGCCCTGCCCTGCCAGCAGCCATGCTGACCTGCTGTGGTCTGTCTTGACCCTGGGCCCTAGCATTTGCTGTTCCTGCTGTTGGAACCCTGTCCCTCCTTCTCATCCTTCAAGACCAGCTGTATGAAATATCCCCTTAGAGTCCTCTCTCTGCTTCTTGTGCTTCTCCCATCTAAGCGTTTTTCAAAATATGCTTTGCTTGTAAATGAATAATAAACAATTCTTCAGCGACAGCTTATGAAAGGATGTTTGGCTTGTTCAAGGATATTTCTCAACCTGCAAAGATCATAGAACCCTGGAATTGAAAGGGATCTTAAGAATCAGCGTTCACAAATCCTCTCTTATGCATCCTGGTGAACTGAACATTTAGCATTGTCTAGCATACTCCCAGGGACAGGGAACTCACTGTCTCCTAAGATACCCTACTGATAGGCAAGTCTAATTGTTCCACTGTTCTCTTGGCTGATCAGTGATCAGACTTTCGTAATAGGCATGGAAACAAAATCTTCTCCCCTGCCTCACCACAGGGAAGTCCTTCAGGGGCTTGACAACAGCACCCAGGTCTTCCCTGAGCTTGTCACCCTCAAAGACAATATGGAAGGCAGAGTCCACTGACTGGTCTCTGATACTCCTGTGAAATGACAGGGTCTTGGGGTAACTGACCATTTTGTCTTATGTCCCAGAGGTTTGTGGAGTGGTAGACAGATCTTGGACTTTGAAGTCAAATAGATCTGCTCTGCTGTTTACTAGTTGTAAGACATTAAACAAGTGCCTTAACCTCTCTGAACGTTGGCTTGTTCACCTGTGTAATGGCGGTTGAAATAGATGGTTATTAAGGCCTCTTTCAGTTGTGACTCATGGAGTTCCACATTGCTTGTCTCTGAGCCTCCTGCTTCTATTTCAGGAACTTGTTCCTGTCTCTGAACTTCTGACTCTTGTCCCCTGCCTCCGACCCTCTATCATAGTCCCTGGTTTGTTGCACTAACTCTTTGGCTCCCTTCACCAGGTTTTAAAAAAGAATTCTGTTCTGACCAAATCACTCCCTGCTTCTGTCTTTATGGCTCCCAGCAGTTGCTAGCGTGTGTCAAGGCTCCATAGAGCGGCCCGCAAAGCACCAGTATCAGGCCTTGTCAGTATCTCCAGTTTTATAAACAACAACTCTCCACTTTCCGCTTTTCCTTTGGGATTCTCCAAAAGCACTTTCACTCCACGCTTTGCAGACACTGTTACTTCCACCGGCAAACTCCTATTGATCCTGCAAAACCCTATTCCATTGTCACCTTTAATATCTGAAGCTCTTCCAGACCACTGCTTCCCCTGAGACAAAGTTCATCATTTCTCGGTACTCCTTTGCAAGCATGATCACTGAATGAATCATGGTATGTTTCAATAGTCATTTTCTGTGGCTGTCTTTCCTTTGTAAGAGTTGCAAGGCAGGGAGATACTGATTCTTCTCTGTGTCCCTAGCACTGGGGATGGGGCCTGGCAGGCTGAAGTCCCCACCTTCATGACTTTTGTTACTGAACTTTTGATCCCAGTCTCTTTCTTCACCTTTTCCAAGTGAAAATGACAGCAGTTCTTAATCAGAACTTCTTAATCACACCACATTATCCTTCCGAGATGCTTTTACCTCCAGGAACCCATTGATTCACCACTCTAAATTACTATAATTACCACAAATGATAAAATAGCAGCTTTCCCAGTTTTCTTTACCCTTGCCAATTTGCATATGCTAATGTTCTAACATCTCCCATTGGCCCCCCTCCTGCTGGCTCTTCAGAGACATTTTCTGTAGTTTGTGTTCACTTGTCCCACACCAACTAGGACCAGATCAGGGCAAGGAAGAAAGAAGTTCCCGGAAGTTCCTAATCCACCAAAACAATGGAATAAATAAATTTTCGGTCATTTAAGATACAGTAAATACACGAGGGAAATGTTTGTGCTGCCGTAGGAGAGGACAGGATGGTGCAAAGCAAAGGGCACTGTGGAAACGAGAGGCAGGAGGGACCTGGGTTCAAGGTGCTGCCTCCAGCAGCCCTGGTCTGGCCCACCTCACTTTCTGAATCTCTCGTTTCTCTTCTGAAAACTGGAGAGCCCACACCCCCTTGCGAATTGGTAATGAGAAAGAAATATGGATTCTTTTCGAAGTTTTAAAAATTATGGTGAGATGGGGTTTCACCATCTTGGCCAGACTGGTCTTGAACTCCTGACCTCATGATCCACCATCCTTGGCCTCCCAAATTGCTGGGATTACAGGCATGAGTCCCTGTGCCTGGCCCAGAATTTCCTTCCTTTTTAAGGCCAAATAACATTGTATTATAGGTATATACCACGTCTTGCTTATTTATTCATCCATCAATGAACACTTGAGTTGCTAGAAATATGAACATATATATTAAAATATCTTCTAAAATGTAAAGACCAGCAAAACTTTAGGAGGTGGAGGTGGTTAGGGCAGTGGGCTTTGGTGTTGCACTTGACTTTTAGACCTGGATGGGTGTCCTTGAGCTCTGAGCCTCAATGCCTATTGCATGGGGCTGTCATGCGGTCAGCGATCCAAGGCATGTCATTGGCTTAGCACAGAGACTGGGATTTGAGCATTCATTCTTTTAGTCATTCATTCAACACATTTTTACTGAGCGCCTACTATGTTCTAGACACAGCTAAGTACTCAGGATACAACAGTGTGTATCTTTCAGAATGCCTGACAGCAACAAGG
This sequence comes from Hylobates moloch, assembly GCF_009828535.3. Lineage (NCBI taxonomy): Eukaryota > Metazoa > Chordata > Mammalia > Primates > Hylobatidae > Hylobates > Hylobates moloch. The sequence continues at coordinate 92,427,941 of NW_026652285.1, read as the reverse complement.
CAAGACAAGTCATGATCAAATAAGTAAGAGAATGTATATTATGATGATGGTGATAAGTTCTTTGGAGAGAAATGGAGCAGATTAAGAAGGGTAGTGAGCACTTGTGGGATGGCTCTATTTGATACAGGGTGAGCTGGGGAGGTCTCCTGAGGACATGAGAGTTGTGCAAGTGAGCTTGGTGAGGATGAGAGAATAGAAAAGGCAATGACCACAAAGGGAAAGGATGTCTGGAGTGTCCTAAAAACAGGAACATGTCTGGTGTGGCTGGAGAAATTTGAGGCAGAACGTAGCTGCAGATAAAGACAGAGGAGTAGCTGGGGTTAGTGCTGCAATGTCAGATGAGGTGGGGCGAGTGAGCGCAGTGGGTAGTGAAGAGTTCTGAGCAGGGAAGTGACAGAGTCTGACTCATACTTTAAAAGCCACCACTCTGCCTGCTGGGTTAAGAATCAGCTACAGTGGGGACCAGGGTGAAAATAGAAGGACCTATGATTATAATAATCTAGGCCAAGGATTGGCAAACATTTTTTTTGTGAAGGAACAGAGAGTAAATATTTTCAGTTTTGAGGGCCATAGGGTGTCTGTTGCAATTCCTCAGTTCTGCCCTTGGAATGTAAAAGTAGCCACAGATGACATGTAAACAAATGGATGTGGTTGTGTTCCAATAAAACTTTATTTTCAAAAATAGGTGATGGGCTGAATTTAGCTGATCCCTGCTCTGAGCAAGATGATGGTGGGTTGGATCTTCAGTGGGGTTGTGAGAAGTGGTTGAATATGGGATACATTTTGAAGGTAAATATCAACAGGATTTGTGTCCAGTTGGAGGTAATGTGTGAGAAAAGAAAATCAAGAATGACTTTAAGTTTTATGACCTGAGAAAAAGAAGGTTAGAGTTGCAAATTTCTGAGAAGAGAGACTCTATGGATGGAACAGGGTTTTATTTTATTTTTTTTAAAGTTGTAGAGAGAATTAGAAGTTTGGCTTGAGACCTGTTAGGTTTGAGGTGCCCCTAAACATCCAAGATTGGTGTCAGGAGAGAGCTTGAGGCTGGAGGAAGGAATTTTGGAGTTGTCAGCATGTGGACGAGATTTGAAGACATGAGGTTAGACAAGATCACATGGAAAAGAAGAGTGAGTAGAGAAGAGAAGGCCTCTGAGGGCTGAAATGAGGAGCCACCAGCAAAGGAGACTGAGAAGGAGTGGTCACTGGCATGGGAGGAAAGCCCAGAGAGCGTGGTGTCCTGGGAGCAAAGAGAAGGACGTGTTTCTTAGAAGGAATGATCAACTCTGCTAAATGTTGCTGTGGTGGGTTGGACAGTGTTTCCCCTAAAATCATGTCTACCAGGAACCTCACAATGTAATATTTTTTAGAAAAAGAATCTTTTCAGATGTAATTAGTTAAGATAAGGTCATACCAGATTAGGGTGGACCCTAACTCCAACAGCTATTTTTCTTATAAGAAGAAGAGAGGACACGCAGAGACACAAAGGGAAGAAGGCTGTGTGAGGACAGAGACAGGTGGAGAGATTGGGGTGATTCAGCTACAAGCCAACAAATGCCAAGAAAAGCCAGGAGCTACTAGAAGCTGGAAGATGTGAGGAAAGATTCTTTCCCAGAGCCTTCGGAGGGAGCATGGTCCTGCCGAAACCTGGATTTTGGATTTCTAGTCTCTGGAACTGTTACAAATACATTTCTTTTGTTGAAGTTACCATCAACAAAGTAATTTATTACAGTACCCCTAGGAAACTAATATACATTGCTGTTGGGTTAAGGAAGACCAGGACCGATGAAAGATCTCGAATTTGGCAATGTTGTGGGTGGAGAGTATCGTGGGTGGCCTTGACAAGCATTGTTTTCAGTAAAATAGGTGGGGGTGTGAAGTTTGATTAGAGTGGGTTCAAGAGAAAATGGGAGGGAAGGCATTAGAGACTGAGTATAAACCATTCTTTTATTTTAAAGGAGAATAAATGGATGGTAGCTAGAGAGGAATGGGAAAAATAAAACATGTCTAGCACTGATGAGAATGATCCAGCAGAGAGGTGAGAAATGACGATGCAGGAGACAGGGAGACTGAGTGGTGTCCTTGAGGATGGGATCAGTGGACACGTGGGGAGGCTGGGGCATAGGAAGGTCATCCATGGGAGCAGGAGGGAAAGCAGTGAGTGTGGATGGGTGTGGTTGGCAGATGTGGTGGAGGAACTATGAGACTTCTTTTCTGATTACTTCTATGGTCTTCATGAAATAGGAATCAAGGATATTATCTGAGACTGAGGCTGGGGAGGAGGCAGTGAAGATATGAGTAGAAAGAAGGGGTGAAATGGGCAACTGGGAGAGCAGGGAGTGATTCTTACTGGGAGAATGTCATTGGCTGGCTGGGAGGCCACAGGGCCTGCTTGAGCTTAATGGCTGTGAATTTAGACTGGGCAGAGTCAGTGGGGTTGTGTGTTTCCCTCTTATCACATTTGGCTTCTGGGTCCAGGTTGAGAGCAGGGGGAGAGCTGGATAAAGCCAGAAAGGGTAATGAAGTAAGAAAGGACTGAGGAAGGTGAGGGTCATATCTGTTATCTATTGTGGTGTAACAAACCACTGCAACATTTGGTGGCTTAAAATAACTATAATTGTTCATTTTGGTTGTGAATCTTTAATTTTTGGCAGGGCTTTGGTAGGAACAGCTTGTCTCAGCTCAGCTGGGATGGTTTAACTGGAAAATGGAGGATCCACTTTTAAGACAGTCTAGTAGGTTGATAATGACCCCTAAAGACATAGGATCTTAATCCCTAGAACCTATAAATGCTACCTTATTTGGAAAAGGGGTCTTTGCAGCTGTAATTAAGTTAAGTATATTGAGATCGGGCAGTTACCCTGGATTATCCAGGTGACTCTTAAACACAATCACAAGTGTCCTATAAGAGACAAGCAGAGGGAGATTTGACATACAGAAGAGGTAGAGGCAATGTGACCACAGGGAGGAGATAGGAGTCATGTAGCTACAAGTTGAGGAATGCCTATAGGACCAGAAGCTGGAAGACACAAAGAGCAGATTCTCCTCTAGAGCCTCCAAAGGAGTGTGGTCTTGCTGACACTTTGATTTTGGACTTTTAGCCTCCAGAACTGTGGCAGAATAAATTTGTGTTGTTTTAAGGTACTCCCCAGTTTTCTGTAATTTAATACAGCAGCCCTAGGGGACTAATGCAGATGGTGAATCACATGGTTGGCAGGTTGGTTCTGCCTGGCATCTGTGAGCTGGAGCTGAGGGCTTCCATTCTTCTCCACATGGGCCTCTCCTGGTATGGTGGCTGGGTTCCAAGAAAGAGGCAGAAGCTCTCTTGTCTTTTATTACTTGCCTTGATATCACTCATGCCATAGTCATAGCCCCATCTAGAATCAAAGGGAGGAAGCACAGACTCACCTCTCAATGGGAGGGTGTCAAAGTCACATAAGAAGGCAATGTGAGATGCACATGCATAAGAAGTTCATGTGAGATGGGAGATACTATTGTGGCCAGTTTTTAGAAAATACAACCTGCCAACAGGGCAATGCAACATGATGATAATGATGGTGGTGGTGGTGGTCGTAATGATGATGGACTGTGACCTCTTAGTTGGGTAAAGAGGGAAGTGGGAACATATGGAATAAAGGGCAGTGAAAATATGGCAGAATCAATGAACCCTAGGACCCAGTGAGGTTGAAGAATCATTGACCTCTGAGTGAACAGAGGTCAGAGTGTGGGATGCTTGAAACTGAGTTATGGAATGAAAACAGTTCTTGTAATGATAAGTTACACAGTGTGACCACAAAGGTGAGTGACTGAGGTGTGGCTTTTGGATGAGAGGAAGTCAAAGAATGATAGACCAGGCTTTTGGGAGGACATCTATATAGATATTGAAACAAAGTCTGTGTTGAAGAGAGTGACAGTGACTCAGGAGGGAGAATCTCTATGGGCCAAGGGTCAGTGACCTCCTGCAAGCCTGAAGATGACCATGAAAAGGAGAGGGTAATGGTTGCTCTAATGTGATGGGATGAGCTTCAAAGGTGGAAGTTTTGGGGAGGGAACAATGTCCCTAGAGCATCAGGGAGGAGTAGGGAGGAGCAGTATGAGCGACAGCAGGCGTGTGGGAGAGAAAACAGGTGCTCTTGAGGGAGCTGAGGGAGCAGAGGGTCCCCAGGGAGAGTCAGATTTCATTTGAAGCCAGAAAGCAAATGTTCACTGAAGAAGTGTAGTTGAGAGTGGAAGGGATTGCAGAGGGCATGGTGGGAGGTTTTGAGGCGTTGGAGAGAGTAGGGATAGAGAGCCCAGTGGGGATAAAAGTCCCCAAAAGGGGCGATCCCTGGAAACCCTTGGCTTCTTGGGGTGACTGATATGAACCATGATGCAGGGCATGATGGGATTGTATTTCGGGTTCCTAAGGCATACAGTGATGGTGCATCTAGGTCCTGAGGGATCGAGGGAGGAGGGAGAAAGGGTTAAGACCATGCCAGGAATCCCAGAGCTCTGGGGCTCCTGCTTTACTCTGCTCACGGCAGTGGGAGGCCAGGGAGATGCCAATCATCCAGGACGACTAGGAGCTCAATAGACATTAGGTATTGCTACCATTGCCATCATTTTCTAAGTTAAGCTGCTGATTTTGTAGATGGGGAGTGGGCATCATTGCACTTGTCACATTGTGTTGTAATTGTCTGTTTTCCTGGCTTCCCCACAGGATGTGAGCTTCTGGAAAGTAGGGTCTTCATCTTATTTTCTTGGAATCTATCCCCAGTACCCAGCACTGTGCACAGCCTAAAATATTTATCAACCAGCATATATTGAAAGGAAAAGGCCCAGAGAGATGTACTGACCAATCCAAGGTCATACAGGAAAAGCAGAGCCTGGACAAATCGTTTGGGTTCCTGATGCTCATTTTTTTTTTGCACTCCTGCAGTATCTAAATTCCTCTAATCCTTGTAGTGGTTACTTCCTCCATCTCTCTCCCCTTTGCCCATTTATTTTTCAGTGAGATCTGCAGCTGCAGCTGGAGTTGGAAGCCCAGAACCTCCATCAGTGTTCAAAGCCTCTCTCTTTTTGCTCATGTTTAATCTTCAAAAGGCCCTTTTCTCCCACTGGTGATTTTCCCTGGGGTGCCCTTTGCTGGCCCTACTAAAATACGAATTGCAGGCTGGCTAAATAGAGATTTTCAGCTAACAGAAGAAATTACCGACAGGGGAGAAAATAGGGGGAAAAGGCGGGTAGTTCTGGAGCTTCCTTGTCATCTGCATTGGTCTTGGCATTGGGGGCTGCTTAAGTCCATTAGCCTCTGTTAATTTCTCTAGTGCTTTATTATAAAGGGGATGTAATTGGCTGGAAATAGTCCTTAAGTGGGAGTGGCTCACATCTGAAGCTGACAAGCTGAGATAAACCCATTTAGGAAAAGAAGCGCATCTTGTCAACCCATCCCAAAAATCTGAGGAGTGAGAGGAGAGAATCCCATGGTCCAATGCCATCCTTTTGTTCACAGACTCCCTTCTGGGATGCTGTCAGCTGGGGCGTTAGTGCTCCAGTACTGGTGAGTTCCTGCTTTGTGATCAGCTCAGACGCAATGGATTCCATTCCTCCATTTTTCCTCCTGGAAACTTAACCTAGGCAGGCACCAGGAACACAGCTAGAGATGAGCACAAAAAGGGAACATCAATCCTACCATTACAGTGATCCATGGGTGCATGTATGTGTATGTGCATGTGGAGGGTGTGCATGTGTGCATGCATGTTTAGTGAACGGGTGGAGGATATGGCTATGAGGGAAGAGAGAGAGACAAAGACAAAAGACATAAGAAGCAGGAACACCAGCAAATGGCAGCATGTGGAAGTCCTTCCACTGGCCTCAAGAGAGAACATCCACGATATGGTTTGGATTTGTGTCCCCGCCCAAATCTCATGTTGAATTGTAATCCCCATTGTTGGAGGAGGTACCTGGTGGGAGGTGATTGGATCATGAGGGAGGACTTTCCCCTTGCTGCTCTCATGATAGTGAGTGAGTTCTTACGAGATCTGGTTGCTTAAAAGTGTGTAGCACCTCCCCTCTCTCTCTCTTCGTCCTGCTTCAGCCATGTAAGACATGCCTGCTTCCCCTTTACCTTCTGCTGTGATTGTAAGTTTCCTGAGGTCTCTCCAGCCATGCTTCCTGTACAGCTTGTGGAACTGTGAGCCAATTAAACCTCTTTTTAAAAATAAATTACCCAGTCTCAGGTAGTTCTTTATAGCAATGTGAGAACAGACTAATAGAATCAATTTCTTGGAGCACGAAAAAGCAGGAGGGGGATGAAGTCTCAAGGTCTGTGGAGGGAGTGCTGAGGAAAGGAAGTGATTCTCCCTATTGGGTCTCCAGAGCAGAGGATTGGAACTATGTGGAGTAGATGTCACTAGAAGACAAAAAACAGCACACTCTGGAGAGGCATTTGCTATCATATTGGGAGTCTCCCGTGGGCTGCTGTGGGGCATGAGCTCCAGTGCCCACAAAGTGTGGACCCTCGTGTGAGGACCAGCCAGCACCACATGGCCAGGTGACCTCCAAGGGCCACCTGGGGCAGAGTGGGAAGCAGAGAGAGAAAGTTCAGGGTTCTCCTTTTCCCTCACCTCCCATATACAACCCACGGTCAAGTCTTGTTGGTGCCCGAGCCCAATTATATTCCATCCTGTCTGTGGCTTCCAGCTTAGCTGCTAGCAGCCTAGTCCAAGGCATTCTCTCCTCTCCTCAGACAGCTGCAGTAACCCTTTAACTGGTCTCCTGGCCTCAACTGTTAGTACTCTATGTCTACTGTCTTATAAAATGTAAATTAGATCATGGCTCTCTTTATTTAAAAAAAATCATCCAACAGCTGCTTGTTAGGATAAAACCCAACTCTATCCAACTTAAGAGACCATGCACAATCCATGTCTGCTCACCTCTTCTGACCTGCAGTGAGCAAGGGCCACATCTTCTCTGTCTTCCTCAAACGGGTCCTTTTTATCTCAAGGCCACTGCTCCTGTTAGTCCCTCTGCCTGGAATCCTCTTCCCACAGATCTTTGCATCATTAATTTTCTTTATTTTTTAGATCTCAGCTCACTCACCTGTCACTTGCTCACTGGCACTCCCCTCTTAGCCCCCAACTGGAGTTAGTCCCCCTTCCCCACCTCTATGCCATTATCTGGTTTTATTTTCTGTTATTACTTCCTGCTATTTTAAGTAATCTCATGAACATATTAGTTTGCTTGTGGATTTTCTGTCTTCCACCATGAAAATGTAAGTTTTGGGAGAGCAGAGAGCTTGTTCCAGTGCCAGGCATGTAGGAAGCTCCCAAGACATAGTTATGGAATGAATGAATGAATGAATAAATGAATGAATAAGTCAGAAACACCTGGTTTTGACATCCGGATCTAGCACCCACAAGCCGAGTAACTGAAAAGGTTAGTTCACAACCTGGGGCCTTGTGTGTAGAGTAAGGATCATGACATGTACCCTAAGAGTGCCATGTGGCATCAATGCTGTAATTATGTGAAACTTTCAGCCTAGTACTTGCAACCAGAAGGTAGTTAATTAAACCCAGTTCCAAAGGAAAAAGAAAAGCCAGGTCCCTTTCCTTCCTGGTTTTCCAGGCGTGGATTCCACATGAGGGGGGAGGATCAGGAAGGACCACCCTCTCTCAGGACTACCATTGGGAAGTCTGACCAAGGGGAAGGACAAAGGAGCACCTGTCTTCCATGTACCTACCTGGCCTCCTAGCCCTGATCTTGTCCCCATTTTCCACCTTGCTCACTGAGTCCCAGACTCTAACCATATCCCTATTGCCACTCCTCTCCCACCATTGTCGTTCCTTCCAATGTCTGCTTCATAATACTCAAGCTTCTAATTTAAGCCTAGTGCTCAAGGCTCTTTAAATACAGGTTTCATTTTATCTGTCCAATTTTATGCCTCTGGGCTTTCAGCTGTCCTTTTACTCTGCTCAGGCTGTTGTCTACCTCATCCCTTGCAGTCTGGTTTCAGCCTTCTTTTAATGCATTGAGTGCTGGATCATTAGAATGCAAGCAATTAATGTGCTGATTACAAAATGATCCATTGATATTCCTGAAAGTGTACTGGCAGCAGTTTTACTAGGATATACTTTCAAAAGTCACTTGAATTGAGCATTTCTTTTCTATTTTGATGCTTCTTTTCTGGTAACATAAATTTTTAGGGCAGGGAAGAGAATATTGTCTAACTCTCATAACAGAGGGGGAAGTGGGGCCCAGAGAAGTAAAGTGCCTTGCCCAGGTCACACAGCAGGTCAGCAGCAGAGTTGAGACTAGAACTGAAGTCTCTTGCCTCTACACTAAGAATTTTGGCTGCAGGGAGCCAGTGGCTGAGCTCAATTTGGATTCAGCCTGGGAAGGAAGCCCATGGTCCAGTCTGGTTTGGCTGTACCCACAGGCATAGTGTGGATGGCAGCAGCTGGAGGCCATTAGGGGCATGTGAACCTCTCTTTATCACACCCCCTTCTACAAACATTATCCTTGGAGCCTGTCTCAGCTGGGATGGTGCACCCAGGTGTCTGTCCAGTGTGCCAGCTTGCTTGCCCCACAGCCTCCTCTGAAGCCTATTTGAGAAGTTTGAGCTGAGCTTTCCACGAGGAGAAAGGGGACCGGGCTGAGTCCCTGATGGTCCTACCCAGCCTGATGGGTTCTTGGGTTCAGCCAGTCTTCTAGTGGTTCTCCAAGGGAGAAGTGCTATCTCTGTTAGGTATTTTGGTTATAGATGTGAGTGTTTCTGATTGTCTCAATATTTGAGAGAGCTCTTAGTAATTGGTGGGTGGGGGCCAGGGATGTCCATTATACTACCTTGTGCTGGGAAGTTCCATGTCACAAAGAATCAATTTGAACCCCGTGACGCTTTCACATGTCTTACCAGACATGTGTGTAAGTGAAAAATCCATTTATATATGCCTAGAACTTTCTCTGTCTCTATCTATCTATCTATCTATCTATCTATCTATCTATCTATCTATCTATCTATCTATCTATCTATCTATCTATCTATCTATCTATCTATCTATCATCTATCTCTATCTATCTATCTATCTATCTATCTATCTATCTATCTATCTATCTATCTATCTACTTACCTGTATGTATGTATGTATGTATGTATATATCTATCGAATCAGTCTATCTATCTAATCAATCTATCAATGAATGTATATAAACAAAGCATTTTCTGCAGTGTTTTAAAATTCATTTAACTTTCCAGGAATGAAACTACTGGGCAGAAAAAGAAAAGACCGTAATTTGTTTTGTTCAAAATTTTATCAAGAATTGTTCACCATTTCAGAAAATCATGCAGAGGTTGGCAAGGCCGCTGTGGAATTGAAGACACCAATACAATACCCCTGTCTCAACCGGCCTTTGTTGTGACAAATATAGGAAGGTACTTATTTAGCCCTTATTTCAAAATGTCAGATAGAGAGGAAAATATGTCAATAATATTCAGCTAAATATTGGTTTCTGTCTCTTCAGTCCCAACCTACTCATTAGAAAGAGGTGCAAACATCTGATTACTTAGGGTGTCTTCTTTGTAGTCATGTCTGAACATTTACTTACTGAAATATATATTGTTTTGTTATAAGTTGTCTCCTTTTATTTATCTTTATGGTACGTTTTATTGATTTTTAAAAAGTATGTAGGTAGGCTATACTATCCATGGATTTCATTTCATCATACTAAAAGGGATGTTGCAAAATAATTCTACACAAAGGGGGCTTTGAATCTGAGGATAATAAGTCCTGATATCTCCCTTCCAGGGACACACATCTGGTTTGTCAATACCATTTATATCCCATCTTCTGGATGAAAAATCTCCTGCTTTTTTCTTCTTGGATTCCTGAATAATCTCTAGGTGTGTGATCCTCACCCATTCATTTATTCATTCAACATATATTATGCTCATTCATGTGCCAGGCATGTTGCTGGGCACTTTATGTACATTTTCTCATTTAATCCTCATGATACCCTGCAGAGTAGCGGTTATTAGCCCTCTCTAAGGACCAGACACAGGTCCAGGTCCTAATGAGGTCCCAGGCCAGTGGAGGGCACAGATAAGTAAATGGGCATTTGCAGTTCAGCGTGGTCTGTGAGTTCATGGGGCAAGCATAGGAGCTGCAGCACCCAGAGGATGGGTTGTCTAACCCTGTTCCAGAGGGAGAGATGACTGTTTTCAGGATGGGTTCCTGATGGATCAATATCTGAGCTTTGTCTTGACAAATGGGTAGAGGTCAGGCAGATAGAAGAAGAAAGTAGTTCTTGGTTGAGCCAATGCAGTTGCTAGGGCATGGTGGCAGGAATTACCATGTCAGGCTTGGAGTTCTGCATGCTGTTCACTATGGTTGGAGCCTGGAGTGTGAATGGGCATGGTGAGAAAGGAGGCTTCTGGTAGGGAGGAGCAAGTCTCTGGTGGTGGTGCATGTAATGATCCTCAGTTACAGCCCTGAGCTCTCACTTTGTCCCAAAGGCAATAGGGAGCCATGGAAGGGCATATGCAGTGGAATGATGCGGTCAGTGTTGTGGCTTAGAGTGATCACTGATATTGCAATCTGGAAAATGCTTGGTGGAAACTAAGGAGACTAGATAAGTGGCCCTTAGCACAATTGAATAATTAATTAATTACTTCAAATATTTATTGAGTGTCTCCCATATTGTAGTCACTGCATGAAACTGGCCATAAACTCAACAAGCCAGAAGTCTGGCCACGTGTTAATTCTTATTAACCCAGTATGAGCCAGAATCAAGACATTAATTAAGTCCCTGGGCTACATGGCCCCATAGACTTCTGTGGCCCCAGGCACTGGGTACCCAAGTCATTTATTTACAGTGCTAATCCAATTACCACTTCTCCCCCTAAAGCAGCAAGGAAGCCCTTTGGTTGCAGGCTGGACTTAATTATGAATAATTTACTATTATTCTGGAGCATTTTCTTATCGACTGAATATTAATTGGCTGGAGTTCCACGCAGAAGATGAAGATACTAACTGTCATTACAAAAATGCTTGTTTGTGTTCATCCCACACAGTGCAATCATCAGTTCTGGCTGCCTTGAGAAACATGTCCTGTATAGAGATCCCCCCCCGAAGCTGAAATTTTTTGACTTTAAAGGCCAGTTAGTCACAAAGTTGACTAACAGAGACCTGCAGGTGAGTAGGTGACTGGAGATGTTGGGGGAAAGATGACTAGATGTCTGATCCTTAGGGAGATGAAAAAGGAAGATCATGGAGCTGGAACAAGCTGACCAAGGGATCCTTTCTCGTTAAAGGCTTCAGAGACCTATTTACCCTCATTCACCCACTCAATAAATATTACTGTAGCACCTGCCATATATCACAGAGATCACAATGACACAGCTCCCTCGTGGAGCTTATAGTTTATTTATTGAGGGATACAGATATTACACAGCAAATTATACAAATGATTATTTAATCAGAGTTATGATGAATGCCATGAAAGAAAGGAAAGTTCAGGGTGGTGTGAGAGAGAATGAATGGTTTTGGGGCAGGCTCCTTTGAGGAAGTGATGTTTGAGGTGAGACTGGGGAGCACACAGGAGACAGCAAGGTAGGGTAAAGAGTGCAATAGGCAGAGGTAATAGTGGCTGCAAAGGCTCAGAGATGGCCACCCCAAGAAGGCCAGCAAAGGTAAAATGCAGCCAATGAATGGGATAGGAAGCTGAGAGAAAGAGTTCAGGCCAGGGCATCTTTAACCTCCTCTCAGCTGACACAGGCAGGGGGAAAAGAGCAATGGCTTGGGTCTTTTCAAATACTTCAACAAAAAGAAAGAGTCAATTAGACTCTAGGGTGGCAAGTAGGTGGTATTTTGATCTAGCAACAGTGGAGTTTGCCCAGGAGTACTCTGTTGAGAAGGATTCAGAGATTCTATTCAGGTTTCGTGATGAAGAGTGGAAAGATTGGTTAGTGAGGTCTGCATGGGTAAGGGAAAGTAATTGTTTGCTTACGAGGCCTTTATTTGTTGTCCCAGTTACTAGTGCTATTAGCTAACCACCCTAAAATGTAGTGGACTAAAACAACCAGTTTACTACACTCACAGATTTTGTGAGCCAGGAATTTGGATGGGGGATGGCAGCAGGGATGGTTTGTCTCTGCTTCATAATGTCCAAGGCCTCAGCTGAGAACACATGAAGGCTGGAGGTGACTGATGGCTAGGAACTGAGATCATCTGGGGGCTTCTTCACTCATATGACTGGCACTGGGCTGGGCTCACTCGACGGCTGGGCTCAGCTGGGACGGTTGATCAGAACATGTGCACTTGCCTCCCCATGTGGCCTGGGCTTCTCTCCTGTCATGGTGGCTGGATTCTGAATGGAAGCACCCTGGCTGATGTCAGGAAAGGGAACATCCCAAAATAACCATCCAAAAGCTTGCATGGCCTTTGCTTACCTAATCTCCAAAGTCGGACACTGTCACTTCTGTGGCATTCTGTCAGTTTTAAGCCCAAACTCAAGGAGAGAGAACAAAGAGTCCACCTCTCAATGAAGAGGTCAAACATGTATCAAAGAATCTGCAAACATGTTTTAAAATGGCCATATTTGCTGACCACTTATATTAATAAGTTTCAGCTGCAATAAGGCTGAATAATAAATAGCTCTGAGATTTCAGAGGCTTACCTCACATGTGCAGTTATATACTCTTGGGTCTGTTGATTGGCTGTGGTTTGACTGATCTAGGTGGGGCTTGTTCACTCACTCTAGACTTCTGGTTGGGTTCAGATCTGCTCCACATAATTAATTCCAAGATCCAGGCTAAAAAATTAGTAGCTCCCTGCGTCATACTCTTTTCTTGGTAGGGCAAGAGATCAAGCCAAGCCATATAAGCATGTCTACTAACTTTCTGCTGGCTCCAACAAGTCACATAGCAAGCCCAACATTAATGTGGTGGTGGGATATACTGCAGTTGCTTTATTGGGTGGCACTGCAGAGCCACATGGCAAAGGGTGTGGCTGCAATTCCGTAACAGAGAGAGAGTAAAGAAATGTGAACAGTGATCCAGTCTGTCACATTTTTATAGATGAATTTTAAGAATGTTTGTAGCTTAAATGTGTGAATTATATTCTAAATATGTGAATCAGTTACTCAGGCTGAAAGTCCAAGAATACTTTTGACTCTTCTCTTTCTCCACACCAATCACAAATTTCTCTCTGGTCCACAACCTTTTTACCATCTATCTACCCATCTAGCAATTTAACTATCTGTTTGTATTGCTTTGCTTTTCTGCTCTACCTGCCTTAATTTAATGAATGAATCATTACTCTTTTCCAGACTATGAAACTTGACTTTATTTATTCACTCCATAAACAGAAATAAAATGTATTTATTGATTGTCTACTATGTATTAGGCACTGTGCAGGGGGCTGGAGCCGTGAATCAGAAAGAAAAGTTTTGCCGGGCGCGGTGGCTCACGCTTGTAATCCCAGCACTTTGGGAGGCCGAGGCGGGCGGATCACGAGGTCAGGAGATCGAGACCACGGTGAAACCCCGTCTCTACTAAAAATACAAAAAATTAGCCGGGCGTGGTGGCAGGCGCCTGTAGTCCCAGCTACTCGGAGAGGCTGAGGCAGGAGAATGGCGTGAACCCAGGAGGCGGAGCTTGCAGTGAGCCGAGATCGCGCCACTGCACTCCAGCCTGGGTGACAGAGCGAGACTCCGTCTCAAAAAAAAAAAAAAAAAAAAAAAAAAGAAAGAAAAGTTTTCTGCCTTCATAGATCTCATGATCTAGTGGGGGAGAGAAATATTAATGCATAAGTAAATAGAAAAGTTATATATTTTAGCAAATGCTTTGAAAGATACGGCATTCTGAGATGCAGAATAACGATGATGGTGTGGGGGAAAGTTTCATTAGATATGGTGGTCAGGGAAGGCCTCTCTGAGTAGGTATCAAGACCCAATGGAAGAGAGATAGCTAGGGGTGAGATGAATGGGTAGAGGAGGGTGTTGTAGGCAGAGGGAAGAGGATGTGCAAAGGCTCAGAGGCAGGAAAGTGCTCAATGCCATCAAAGAACTGTAAGGATTCTAGTGTGAGGAAGTCGCAGGGAAAGAAAGGGAACGTGGCAAACATGTGATCAGCCTATCCACCAATCTGTTTTCCTCCAACTTGCCCCTCACATTCATCTAGGCTGAACTATCTGAAGTCCACTCCTGAAACTTCAGGGGCTTCTACTGCTCTCAGGATCAATCTGAACCATTCATTTCTGTATTTGAGGCTTTGATCATATAATAAGTATTTTTCCTCTGCTGTTATGCAGCATTTGCTTTGGTACAACTGGTCTACCCAGCAGTCCCTGGACCCTTATTAAAAACAGGGATTTTCTCCACCCCTTCTTGTTCAGTGAACAGGAAGGCTCAACCATAAGCGGCATTGTGTTTAGGTTTGTAACTCACTCGGTTGGAGGGTTGACAAACTGGAGGACTTGGTGGGAAGGATGTTGGAGCTTAGTACCCAGGAACCAGGGTAACGTTTAGCTTAAGAAAAAGTAAAATCCACAGCTAAACCTCATGGAATGCTTCTTTTGTGTCAAGCGTTTTGCTGAGGTATGAGGCAGATACTACTTTTTTTTTTTTTTTTGAGATGGAGTCTCACTCAGTCACCCAGGCTGGAGTGCAGTGGTGTGATCTTGGCTTACTGCAACCTCCGCCTCCTGCGTTCAGGCAATTCTCCTGCCTCAGCCTCCTGAGTAGCTGGGATTACAGGCATGCACCACCACGCCCGGCTACCTTTTTGTTTTTTTTTGTATTTTTAGTAGAGACAGGGTTTCACCGTATTGGCCAGGCTGGCCTTGAACTCCTAACCTTGTGACCGTGCCTGGCCCAGATACGATTTTTATTCTTATTTTTCAGATGCCCAAACACAGGCTTGTAGAGTCTAAGTAATTTGCCACATAGAGAAAGTTATAGAGCTAGGATTCAAACCCAGGAAGCCGGATTCCAGTGAGCTGGCTCTTAGCCACAGTGCTAGCCTATTTTATGATAGACCTGTATTATTCAACGTTAAATAGTTAAAATGCTTATTGCAATCCTCCTGTGTGCTAAGCACAGGGCTACATTAAAATGCCTGATTCATTCACACTTGTTCATGCTTATATCACTTTCCTCTCTCTTTAATTCAAGTATTTAGTGAGCATCTACTATGCTTCTGGAGGTTGGAGCAGATAAGGCTGAAGAGATTTGTCTCATAGATGGGGAAGAGGTAGAACTCACAGGAGAGTTTTCCTACTTCTTGGAGGTAGAGGTCAACTCAGTGATCGGGGGCATTTCCTGAGAGGCCTCTTCTATGGAGAGGACTTCGTTGGTAGGTACTGAGCTTACCATCTTTGGAAATGTGCTGGTATTGCTCACAAAACTTCTGCCTTGATGGAGTTGGGTAAGCAGCTTCTAAGGCTTTTCCAGTAGTAAAGTTTCATTATTCAAAATCAGTGTTTCTCAAAATGGGTTTCCCCAAATGACCTTGAAGTATAATGTGCATATTTAAAATGAAGATTCCAAGGTCCACCTCAGGCTTCTGAATCAGATTCTCTATTGGAGTAGTACAGGAATCCGCATTTTAACAGTTTTTCAGTGACTCTTGTAAATTCTGAGGTTTGGGACTCCAAACTCCATATCAAGCAAGAGCTAGTGATGGGACAAACACTCTGAATGAGTTTGGAAACAAACCACCAAGTTCTGCCCTTTCTAATAACTCACGGTGTGACCTTGGGAATGTCTTCTCTCGACTTCAGTTTCCCCTTCTATAAAATAGAGGTGTCATTCCAAGATTTCAAGAAAGTGAAAAATTCTTTTGTGAAGGAAAAACCTAACCTCTAACTCCATAAAGCTCGATTTTTTATAGATTATTGTAAAAGTAAAAAACTGCCCAGAGACTCTACACATTTATTTTTATTTTATTATGTAAGAACACTTAACATGAGATCTACTCTCTTAACAGATATTTAAGTGCATAATACAGTATCGTTGACCATAGGCACGATGCTGTACAGCAGGTCTCTAGAACTATCCATCTTACATAACTGAAACTTTATGCCCACTGATTAGCAGCTCCCCATTTCCCCCTCCCCTCATTCCTGGCAACTACTATTCTACTCTCTGCTTCTATGAGTTTGACTATTTTAGATCCCTTGTATAAGTGGAATCATGCAGTATTTGTCCTTCTGTTACCAGCTTATTTCACTTAGCATAATATCCTCCAGGTTCATCCATGTTGTCTCATATTGCAATATTTCATTTTATAAAAGGCTGAATAATATTCCACTCTATGCATATACCATGTTTTCTTTACCCATTTATCCATCAATGGACATTTAGGTTGTTTTCACATCTTGGCTATTATGAATAATGCTACAATAAACATGGGAGTGTTGATGTCTCACTGAGATCCCAATTTCAATTCTTTTGGGTAAATTTCCAGGAGTGCGATTGCTGGATCATATGGTGTTTCTATTTTTAACTTTTTGAGGAATCTTCATACTGTCTTCCACAGCGGCTGCGTCATTTTACATTCCCAACAGCAGTGTACAAGTGTTTCAATTTCTCCACATCCTTGTCAGTACCATTTTTTGGGGGATAATAGCCATTCTAACAGGTGCAAAGTAATAGGACCCAAAAACTTCAGGCTTTTTTAAAGGAGCTAGATAGGCTTGTTGTTGTTTGTCATTTGCTTATTGTTGTTTTGTTGATATGTATAGGAAATCTAAAAACAGATATAAAATTTGTATTCCTAAAACATACAATAAAGAAAGAGAAGAAAGAATGAAAGGACTTTAGAAAAAAATGTTTAATGTAATTGACAACTTAAAAACAGCTCTTGAAAGAAGACTCTACCTTTCTCCCCATGGTTGCAATGGTGGTAACAGTGATGCTGACAAGTCCTTAGGCAAAATCATCTTGAAATTACCAGATTTTAACTCAAAAGATGCTCACATGGTTTGGAAATGGATGGGGAGGTGGGGAGGGGCGGTAGCTGTCTTATATTAGGCTTCCTGAAGATGGACTCTGAGAAAGAGATGTGCAAGCAGGAAGTATTGGTTTAATTTAGATCTTGGGATGACTCTCACAAGAGAGAAAGGGAAGCAGGACTGGGCAGAGGAAAGACTTGAGCTGCAATGTGTGTGCAGCAGAGACCTCCGCTGATCCTGTAGTAAACCCTGAAGCTGGGATGGTCCTTCAGAGTTGCTCTTAATCAAGGTAAAGTGGCTAGTTCTTTGCACCCTCACATGGAAGTGGCCTGTCCCTGAGGAGGGGGCATGACTGTGCATAAGGCAGCTCCTTTTGGCTAAGGGCTTTGTGAGCCACCAGGATGCTTTGTGAGCCACCAGGAGCCAGTGCTCCCAGAGGAAGCTAGGGGAATGAGTGCCTTGGTCCCAGAGGGGCACCTGGGAGGCATACAACAGTGTCCACTATAGCAGTGAAGAGGGTCTTGCCATGGGAAATCATTCTTGGTAAATCTGCCATCCATCTGGGAGGACATTAGCGGAGTATGAGGCTCACGGGGCAAGATCCAAGTCTGTTATCTTTCAGGTTAATTTAGCCCCACAGACTTTTTTTTTTCTTTTTAACATGAATGAATGAATGAAAGAATAGGAAGGTGGAGTTAAGTCATATTGAAGAATTACTCTGAAAGACACAGCTGCCCCATGGGAGGAAAAGAAGTACAAGTGTTTCAGTTTCATTTCTAGTCCACATGTTGTATTTTATTTCATTCGTTCATTTACTCATTCATCCACTTAGCATTTATTGAGCAGCTTCTGTATTCTAAGCCTTATACTAGGCACTCTTGATGCTAGATACTAAGGACCTCATAGTCTATCGACTGAAACCAAGTCACAACAAAAATGATTCCTGTGGCAAGATAGGAGCTTCAAAAGAGGGATGTATAAAGAGCAGAGGGGGCACCTAGTAGGAAGAGAATGACCGCCTGGAGAGTGGTATCTTGTAGGAGGTATATTTGAATAGGACTTTGAAGTATGAGTAGGAGTTTGCCAAGCAGGCAGGAAAAACCAGTTCTTTTCCTAGTATTATTGCACTCTTTTCAATCCAGGACAAGAAAGATTGTTTTATACTTTCATTGCAACCAACAAAGATTGAGTGGAAGGAGATACAGAAAATTTTGAGTAGCTTTGGGATGGTATGACTCAGTTTCTACTAACCTCAGGCTTTCATGGCAGTGACAAGGAAACCTGTGGAGAGGAATGTGCTTTATGTGGAATTGGTTTGGTTTAGCTCAGATGTCTCCTGCTGCACCGTATTACTCTTCGATAAAATCCAAGCCCAAATCACTGAACACGTAGATTAACATATCACGGTGAGCCCCTTTTCTCCATCCATGCCTTTTCCCTGCGATTTAGCATCTCATTAGCCAAACATTCGTTATCCAGGGAGTTCCAAGGTTTTCAATGTAATGCATTGGCCCTAAAAAAGAAGCCAGCATCATATTTGAAAAGTCACGATTGCAGTTGTTTTTGGTGAATTACCATTTATACATTTTCCATCTGTGAGTATTTTTCTGGAGTACCACCTGTTTTTCCCCCACTTTGGTAGTAGAGAATCCAACAGATCATATCTCAGAATAAATGCATTTTATCTATAGTAGTTTTCCACATTTTCAGCAACTTTTTTTTTTAATCTTACAAAATAATCTCCTCTAAATACAAACCAGCTTTTAGAGCTACAAATAGACATAGAGACTTTAAAATTTTTTCTTTCTTCAAATCTCTCAGGAGAGCCCTGGGGAGTCAATTTAAAGAGAGAAACTCAAAGTGACAGTGAAGATGATGAGAAACCCGAGGTGGGAGACACATCTTGTCCTAAGAGCACCTCGATAAACTGCAGAGGAGACAGACAAGAGAAACTTCAGCATCGTGGGGCTCCTGAGACAGGAGAAATCCTTTCTTAGAATCGTAGGGTCCTGGATTTCGCATTTCCTCTGTGCTCCTTATTTTTGTGAGACCTTATGTAAGTTACTTAACCTCACTGGCACTTTGTTTCCTCATTCGTAATATGGGGATAATGATGCTTACTCCAGAATTGTGATTTGATGAAATGATGCCCAACATATCATAGCCCAGTGGAGTTAGTTTCTTTTCTGTTCAGGTTGCTTGCTATGCAGAGTTTCTGGGTGAAAATTTATCTTTCCACTCTCAGCAAGCAGCTCCCATCTGATAACAGCAAAGGCCTCTGGGATTGCCTTTCTGAGAAGTTTTCCAGGGGGGTATCTAGATCCCCAGAATAAACATAGAGCATCTTCTAGGTGGTTCGGTTTTATACCTTGGCAACTAATTTAAAGCATAGTTTTCAAGTTAAAATAAACTCACGTACACTTTAATATAGATGGAGAATTCTGTATGTTTCACTTGGAAATTCAGAATTCAGAACCACTTTTGGGAGCTGAGGGCAGTGCCTGCAGGCCTCCTGGGGGCACAACTTTCTGCTTTTCTGGCTTCAGGGACTTATCATTCTGGGGAAGGGTTTGGAAGCACTGCTTAGGAGCTGGCAGAAAGACCTTTGGTCATTTTGTCGTCATCACATGCCTTCCAGGGGAGAATCAGGGAAGTTGTGTCAAGGAGCTGAAAAGAACTTTTGAAATATGATGGCTTGTTTTGACAGATGGGTACGAGAAAAATGTGCAAAGACTATAGGACAGATGGTTCCCAAGTAAAGCATCCTGGTCATCTATTGGTGAGGAGTTGGGGCTCCTAAAGGCAGCATTTTTTTAGCGCTCTATCAATGGGGTGATCATGTCATTTATCATTTGAACTGGGACATTTGAGAGTGCAGGGGGCAGCTATTAATAATTACACTGGGGCAACAGGCACAAACCAGGACTGTAGAGTGATCAGAGTATAGAGTGGCCCTATGCATAGTATCATTGTTCCTTGATTCTAAGAGCCCATGAATCATATGACACATCATTAACTTAATAACAGCTTTTTGGAAACAAAGAGAAAAAAATTATGTACAGCCATTGTAGGAGGCATGCTGATTTCAGAGGTGTCTGATATCAATGTTTTAGAATTGAGAAAATTCATGTGTTTGTACTTTGTGAAACTGGCAGTTCTCCTCAGCATATTACAGCTCTGAGGAGTGGTGTCAGGAGGAAGGCTCTTTAGCTGGATGTAACCTACCCTCGGTGAAACAGCCTCTCACATCCTCTGGACCCCTAGGTAGGCTGGTTAGGGAGTGTTGCTGTAGGAAGCTGATCCATGCTCCTTCCCCAAGCTCATGCCCACAGGCCTACCCTGCTTCCTTCCCTCTCATCAGCAGCCATCAATGAATGGCAGCCATCAACATCTTCAAGAAGGCCAACTGAAGCTTCATAACTGATTTATTCATTCATTAGTTTATTCACTCCATACCCTGTGCCAGGTACCTCCCTGGACACTGGGGAGATGTTTCTGCTTTCAAGGGTTTTAGAGTCTAGATGAGGAGGTAGCCAGGTAAACAGGAAATCACTGTAGTGGGAGATACACAGATGAGGAGTGTAATCCAGGATGTGGATTGGGTAAAAGGTCTCTCAATTCCCAGGGACAACCCAAGACTGGAGGTGTTGCACTGGATAGGTAGGGTGCAGGGTTTTAAGGAAGGAAGGTCTCCAGTCAGATTCATATGTTAGGAAAAGCACTCTGGCTATCTGCTCTTGGAGGAGGCCAGGCTAGAGGCTGGAAGACCAGTCGGGAGGTTCCAGTTTAAGCCACTCACTAGACCTTGGTCTGAGTGAGGAATGGTGACAACTTGATTAAGTAGCAGTGGTGGAAGGAACAGCCAGGAAAGAGTCCCCTTCAATTCCTGGGTTCCAGGACTTCAACCCTATTGACACACAGCATGAGGCATGCAGTGTCTTTATACAAATAAGAAAAAGGCATCCCTTTCTCCAGATAGTTGCAGCCCTGAGTCAGGGCTCAACAGCTTGGCCAGGAGTCCCTGCTCGGGTCCAGACTGAGGTGCCCCTGGGAGGATACAACCTTCACATAGGACACAGAACTGCAGTGAGAGAAAATGGACAGAACTTAGTTGTTATTGGGTAGAGGGGTGGGCTGGGAAGAGGGAGCGAGTGGAGGATGATGTCCAGGTTCTGGCGGGGAGGTGATGGGCAGCCCAGGGGAGGAAGAGTGGTATGGGAGTGGAGGGAGATGATGAGCTCTACTGGGAACCTTTTGAGCAGGAGGGGCTGCTGGTCAGCGGGAGAGATGCCCATCAGCTAGTGGCTCTGTGGATATGGGACTCAGGAGAGAGCCCAGGCTAGAGAACTGATTTGGGAACCTTGGATTTGTGGGTCAGAACTGAAGCCATGGGAGGGATGAGACTATCCAGGGAGGAGACTATCCAGAGTGAGAGAGAAGAGGAGAAGAGCATCTTCTTCAGCATGGCACCCACAGGAGGGACCAGAGACATGGAGTCCAGGCTTGGGCACACAGGCTGGAGGTATCTGTGGGCCCTCCAATGGCAAGATCCAAGAGGTTTAGGGCTAAAGAGAAGCCAGGAAGGAGTTATGGATTTGGAGGTCTTCATATCTCAGCTACTGCCTTTGGGAAGGGAAAGAATTTTGAATTGGCCAAGGAGGACTGGAGTTTTGGCCATTTACTCACAGTATGACCTTGAGAATTTGTCCCCTTGACTTCTAGTTTATTCCTCTGAAATAAAGGTGATTTGACTAGAGGTAAGATTCTAATGGTGTGTGTTTTAAGATGTGTTTGATGAATTGATCTTACAACACAGATTATGTTCATTCATTCATTTGTTCATTCTTTCATTTATTCGTCAAATATTTATTTGGCACCTGTTCCAGGCACTAGGGGCAGAGCAGGGAATAAAACAAGAAACAACCTGCTTTCTAGGAACAGAGAGTTTAGTACAGAGATAAGTAAACATAAGGGGATAAAGAAATACTTGAGCAAGGTCATTCCAAATGCATATAAGTTCTCTAAAACAGTGAACCACGATGCTGTGATAGAGAAGGACGAGACATGGGGGTAGACTCTATTAGACACAGTGGTCTAGGAAGGACCCTGTGAAGATGGACATTTGAGCCAAGACCTGAATGACAGGGACTGAGCTATGCAAAGGTCTGGACAGAGTGTCCTGGGAAAAGAAGAGTAAATGGAAAGGCCTTGGGGCCTGGCACAGGGTGGTCAAGGCCAGTGTGGCCAGAGCTCAACTAGGGAGAAGAAGATGGGCTACAGCTAAGGTCCAGTAGGTGGGCTGGGGGGCCTACCAGACCACGGGGAGAAGTTTAGATTTCATTTCAGACATCCTGGGGAAAACATTGGAGCATTTGAACAGAGCGGTCACAGGTCTGATTTGTATTAAAAGTGACAACTCACGTTGGCTGCTGTGTGCATGGTGGATGGCATCCGCTTAGAGTGGTAGCAGGGAGCCCAGCAAGGAGGCCCAAGCAGGGATGGCAGTGGTGACCCCTGACTCGCCTAGCATTCAAAAGATCCCTGGTGAACTCTTGCCTCCAATAGTTCATGTTGCCAGTGTCTATCTCTGAAAGCCTGGGTCAGGGTGGTTTGCCCAGCATGGCAAAGCAGAAAATGAGACAGACAATATCAATCACCCAGAGGAAAATTTCAGGACACTGGACAAGAGGATTAAGGAAACGGATAATCCTGAAAAAAACCTGCCTCCTGGTTATCTCAGTGCTTCAGTGATGCAAACAACGCTGGCCTGGCAAGGAAGTATTGGGGATGCAAAAGGCAGCGAGAACTCTTGCTAGCCCCAACCCTTCTGCTTTAGGGGAACATGTTCATAGTGCCATTTAGAAGCACAGAAGGTTTTTGTTTCTTGGACCCTTCTGAAAATATTTCTTGGATTGCAGGGACAAGAGTCACCCTTCCTAACTGTCCTCTCTGCCCTGTTCTCTCCCCACCTTCACTTACACTTACACATGTTCCTTGGGCCTAGGAAGGTGGATAACGGGCAGAAAACATCTGCTCCTTCTTCCCATTCTCTGCCTTCTTCACCATCTCTAGGCCATTATGTTCCCTAAATGGGAAAAGAACAGAAAATTGTCTTATGAATGTCTTGGTTTTTGAGCAAGCAGAGGAGAAAGTGCTAATATGGTAGGTCAGAACCCGACATTCATAAGACAATATCTTCCTATTGTCTATTTCAATGGACTCCCTTACAGTGGGTCCCACTGCAATTAGGGTAGAAACTCAGATCCTTAAATGACCTTTAAGGCCTTGCAGGACATGGTTCCCAACTCCCTGTCTAGGTTCAATACCCACTGTTGTCTCCTGCTCTTGCTATAGTCTGGCCACCTGCTATTATTCCAGTCTTTCATGTGTGCTACACTCTTTCCAGCCCCAGGGCCTTTGCACATGATGCTCCTTCTTCCTGGAAGGCCTTTCTCCTCACTTCTGACATGACTGGCTCTTTTCCCTTTGAGTGTCAGCTCTGCACCCATGCTCTGGGTGGCCTTCCCTAACTAGCCCAACTGAAATAGGTCTTCCCCTTGTCATCTGCCATCTCAGTTTTTTGTGGTTCTTTTTTTTTTTTTATTTCAATAGTTTTTGGTTACAGTTGGTTTTTGGTTACATGGATGAATTCTTTAGTGGTGATTGCTCAGATTTTAGTGCACCTGTCACCCAAGCAATGTACACTGTACCCAATAATAGTCTTTTATGCCTCACCCCCTCCCAAACTTCCCTGCCAAGTCCCCAGAGTCCATTATATAATTCTTATGCCTTTGCGTCCTCATAGCTTACCTCCCACTTATAAATGAGAACATACAATATTTGGTTTTCCATTCCTGAGTTACTTCACTTAGAATAATGGCCTCCAGCTCCATCTAAGTTGCTGCAAAAGACATTATTCCATTCCTTTTTATGGCTGAGTAGTATTTCATGGTGTATATATATACACTGCATTTTCTTTATTCACTCGCTGGTTGATGGGCACTTAGATTGGTTCCATATCTTTGCAATTGCAAATTGGACTACTATAAATACGTGTGTGCATGTGTCTTTTTCATATAATGACTTCTTTTCCTTTGGGTAGATACCCAGTAGTGGGATTGCTGGATCAAATAGTAGTTCTAGTTTTAGTTCTTAAGGAACCTCCATGCTGTTTTCCATAGTGGTTGTACTAATTTACATTCCCACAAGCAGTGAAAAAGTGTTCCCTTTTCAATTCTTTGGTTCTTTTCATAAGCCTGACACAATCTGCCAGCATAGTAGCCTGCTTCTTTCTGTCAAGTGTCTTCCTTTCGAGAAGGTGAGGAATATGAGGACAAAAATGACTTCTGCCTTGTTCACTGCTATAGCCGAGTGCCCAGAAACAGTGCCTGGGATATATTAGGAGCTCAGTACATATTTGTGGAATGAATCTATGATTACTAAATTAATCAGAGGGTCAGGGGAGATCTCTGCACTCACCTCCATCTCTAAGAGCCTTTGTGTTTAGAAATCCTTTGTCACTGAAGCAGTGGTGACCCACCCCAGAACCATGACACATAAAAATGTAAATCATTCCATCTGGATGAAGAGGCCTCTCTACCAGACACAGAGAGGCTGACCTGGAAGACAGGGAGTCTGCACATCTTCCTCCCAGGGCCCGCTCAGGAAATTGGATGTCATGTCCTTCTTCCTAGCACACACACCCCATCCCAAACACAACATCAGAGCCTGCTGACCCCCGTGCCAGCTGGAATCTCAGGAGCAGCCCTAAATCACACAGCCATCTTGAGGCGGGAGCATAACCCGGGCCCGAGTCATAGATCACCAGGCACGTGGCGGACATCGTATATCACCTAACTCCATAAAGCCTCCGCATGGCACCTGGGGAAGCTCGCCTGAAGCGCTTCGCTGAACAATGGCTCGGGGAATAATTGTCCTCATGTGTAACTTTCCCTGTGCTTAAGAGGGCTGTCTTTTTTCTTTTTCATTCTCTCTCTCTTTTTCTTTCTCATTCTATTTTTTCTTTCTATCCTTCCCTGACCCCTCCTTCTCTTCTTTTCTCTTCTTTCATTTTCTAGGACAGAGCAGTGCTACTGTTGTCTTTGTCTAGAAAAATGTGATGTGCTAAAGGTAGGTAAACTGAGGCAAGAGATGGAGGACACACAGGGGGTCACAGAGCACAAGGATGGCAAACCCAGAAGAAAACCCCACTGGGAAGTGAACCTGCAGGGAAATTTAGCAAGGCTGCTGTAATGTGCTGGGTTCTCCAGGAGTGGAGGTGTGGTGGGTCTTTGGTGGGGGACAGGAGTGTGGTCTTGGGACCTGGTTCAAATCCTAGCTTCCTCCTTTACTTCACGATATGTAGTAAGGAACTTCACAGTATCTAGAAATGAGGGTAGAACCTGGAGATAGTCATGTATGCTTCCAAATGCTTGTCCCACTATTCTTGTGAACTGAGCACCCTCCTCCTGCCTAGCTTTTCTCTTCTCTGAGTAGTGAGATAAGAATAGTAGGTCTCCCACGACGCTGTGGTGAAGAGTGGAGGAAACAACAAGCGAGGAGGTGCCTGGCACGCTGTAAAGTGCCCTACGAACAGATGATGGCCACGGGCACGCTCGTGAATCTCTGTGAATGATGCAGTAGCACTGCTCACAGGGAGCAAGGTCCAGAGCGTCGTTCCCTGGAGCTGCCTCCTCGGGAGGAGATTCTGGTGCCTTGTTCTGCTTCACCCCAAGCTTTTGCACATGCCTGTCTTTCCTCTAACCCACCCCGGCATAACATCAGAGGGAGGTGGCCCTGATGTCCAGGTCATCTCTTACTTCCAGCCACCTCTGTTCTCCTCTACCTGACAGTCCATTGCACCCAAACTATCCACATTGAAAATATAGTCAATCACTTCTTCCAAACCCGGTCCTCCTGCGAGATGCCCCATCTCAGTGTTCAGCATCATCCCCCATCCCCAGACCAGACACTTCGCATCATCTGTGACTCTTCCCTGTCCTCCACTCCACATATACTGTCTGTCACCAAGTTGTGCATCTTTACCTCCTAAATATCTCTCAGCCCCACTCCCTGCAGTCCACAACCATTTTCTCTGCCCATGCTGAGGCCTCATCTTCTCTTTCCTGGACTTTGCTACATTTTTCTGATGGGTTCCTTGCCTCTGGGCTGACTTCTGCAATCCATCCTGCCTGCATTCAGACTCAAATTCCTGAAGCATAGCTCTGGCCATGGGATGCCCCGATCAAATCCTTCTGTGGCCTCTTCTTACCTTTGGAATGACATTTGACACACGAGACCTTGTGCTACCTGGTGCCACCCTCTCTTACTCCTCCTTCTGTCATCCTACACTGAAGTCAAATGACTGTAGGTTGTTCCCACGCATACCTGCTGCCTCTCTGCATCTGAACCTCTGCCAACTCTGTTCCCTCTTTCTGGAACGTCTTCATATGCATGTCTGTATGAGCAGACTCTCTTCTGAGATCAAATCCCAAGTGGCCTCCTCTGGTCTCTCAATCAGGATCTTTGTTTCCTACAATGTCAAGCAGGGACACTTCGTCTCTAGAGCATCCCCTGCCTATTAGGTTAAGAGAAGTCTTTGCTGCTTCTCTCACATCATTTCTCACATCCTGTTTTCTCTCCTGACTCAGCCAATGAATGAATCCCCCCATTAATCTCAGGGTTGGAAAGAACCCCAGGGGTCAACTATTTTGACCTACCCCTGTGTGGTTGAAAACTTCTGAAGGGCCTCTGAAATAATCTGTTTCTGAATAAATCATATATATTATCAGGGGAGGGGAAAGAAAGATCATACATCCTTGGCCATTTGCTGTTTGCATGTCGCCATGAGAGCTTGGGAAAGGAGGCCCTGTGTGGCTCTGTGAATGGACAGAAAAAAAAAAAAGGCTTTTGTTTTCTTTGGCCACTGGTTGACCCAGGAGATGGCAGAGGCATAGAATGGTTATGTGTGACATCTGTTCCATATTTAGCAGGGCCATTGGAGCAGCTGGACTGGTGGCAGACTGGCTCATGTGTCAGGGACACCATGGGCTCTGGAATCCCACAGATCTGTGTACCTGTATGACCAGAACATGTCATTCAAACTTTCCAAGACTCAACTCTTGTACTCACGAAACACTGTTGAAGTCTAAAGTCCCCTGAGGACTTCTGAGAATTCCCTGGGTCAGGGTAGGGGGGGTGGGGTGGGGAATTCTAATCCCATGGTCACCCAGGCTGCTGGCTCTGTCCTGCATTGGTTTTGTACCATGCTGATTCAGATGGGAAAGTCCTCAACTTTCCCAACGTCCTCCTGACACAAAACACTTGGATCTCAGTTTGTGAAGATCTGGGAGGGAGCTGGAGGAGGTGTTTCTATCACAGGGATCCAAAGACTTTAAAGTGGACTCCAGGCATCCCCATCCTTAAAATGTTGGTTATCTGTTCTCTACCTATTGGTTCCTTCAGCTCTTGTACCCCTCTCAGACTCACCCCCTCTTGCTGGGTTCTTGTATTTATTCCCCAGGGCTTCCATAACAGAGTGGCACAAATCGGATGTCTTAAGACAACAGAAATTTATTTTCTCACAGTTCTGGAGGCTGGAAATACAAAATCAAGATGTTGGCAGGGCAACACTCCCTCCAAGACTTTGAGAGGGAGATCCTTGCCTCTTTGAGCTTCTAATGGCGCCAGGCTTCCCTGGCTTGTGGTTGTACAACTCCAATCTCAATCTCATCTTCCTGTGCTGTCTTCCCTCTGTGTCTATGTGTCTCTGTCTTCATATGGCATTCTCCTCCCTGTGCTTCCATTTTCTCTTCTTATAAGGCCACCAGTCACATTGGATGAGGACCCAGCATAACTAATTATGATAGCTTAATTACATCTGCAAATAACTTATTTTCAAAAAAGGTCATATTCACAGGTATCTGGGGTTAGGACTTCAATAGATCTTTTTGTGGGGACACAATTCAACCCACAAGAGTCTTCTTTTCTCTTATTTCACCTCTGTACCTCCTCACCTTGCTCCTCTTGGAAAGCACCCCAAAAGCTCCACTTCCTTCTCTATTATGCAGAGCCCTTTATCCTTCCTGGTGACCTATAGCCAATGTCTATTCTCAACTTATCTAAAGTGACCAAAATGACTATGGCTTTCAACTTAGCAGGGTCCATCCTCCCTAGAAGCTAGACCACGGCTCCTTTCTTTTTCTTTCTTACTATATGTCGTGTACAAATGGGATCCATATTGTTATATATCTTGCTTTCTAAAATATTTCTTAATAAATCATGAACATCTTTCCAGGTCAACAAATATATTTCTGCAACAGGCTTTTTAAAGGCCACTTATAACTTCATCATGCATGCCTCTTCCATAGTTTAGGTTAACCAATCGCCAATTGTCAGACACATATGCTGCATCTACTTTTGCACAGCTGATTGCGTTACTATGATGAATACCCTCACACACATCTGCAAATCTGAGTTTTGGAATTTGGTGGTTTCCCTGGTGGGCTGCTGTCCATGTGCACATTCTCTGGGTGAACAGGAGGCACAAGCTTTGCCAAGTCAGCAAAATAATTGCAGCCAGAGCTAAAGATGGGGGCAAGTTCCTGACGCAGCACCTTGTGCTGTCCATTAATAGGGCCGAATGATGCCCTTCGATGCCTTAAATCTGCAGGCCTGTCTAATTCTAGAAGGAAACGGATGGCGCCCATCCTGGAGTCAGTGTTTGGAAACATACAACCAAAAGGGAAGCTTTATTAACACTGGAAATGTACTGTCAGCTCAGGTTTCCTTTTCAACACCCGTCTTGTTCATCTCACAGCTCAATGAACTGTTAACGTCACATATATCTTTTGTTCCAGCCGCGAATCCAGTTACTCCAGGCTTCTGCTAACTGCAGACAGATGAGATTTAGTTTTCCCAGGGAGCAGGGGAGAGAGAGAGAGAGGGAGAGATTAAATCTGTATAGATGTCCCTGGCAGAGCCGAGGTGGGGTGGGGGTGGTGCATATTGGTCTTTTGACCCGAGCGGCAGGGGACGCTTCCATCTTCTTGTGGCGTGATTGTAAACTTCCACTTTCCTTTGTTGATGAAGGCCTCTATTCAGTTCATTCTTTGGCAAAGAGTGTTGAGTTGACTATGGCTGCTGCTTGTGTACTTACAGAGAAGCTGAGAGCCAGCAGGATTCAAGAAAGGGGCAACTTTCCATTCAGGCCCAGAGGAGGGTCTGTCATTTAACCCCAATTTCCATTGTAGCTAAGTCCACCCCAGATGACATGGTGAGGTTATGACCAATGGAAAATTTAAAGACAAAAACTAGGATGCGTTCTCTTACTTGCCTGAATGGGACTGACATCCTCCTTGACTTGATCTTGAAGGCTTACAAGCTGATGTCAGTCAGTCCTTGCCTCTAATCCTTGTTCTTAAGCTCCCTGATTCCCTGTCAGAACTTTTTCTTGCCTATCCTAATCTGGTGGCGTAATGTGTTTCGAAGGGGGAGAAATGTATTAGGGCTTCATGATAAATTTCAAGTTCAGAAGAGCCCTCTCAGTTTTGGTTGCCTTTCCAAATCAGTCACTATCCCTACGCTACTTCATGGACCTGTGACAATGAGGCTGGAACTCCTGCAGTCAGATCAGGCCCTGAAAGCAGCAGGGCTTTAGAATCAGACGTATGGGCTCCAATTCCACCTATGGTTTATTAGTGCTGTCATTTTGGGTGAGCCAAGATCCTTCCATCCCTGCAAAATAGGGCCTATGAGAAATCTAACTTCTGTTCACCTGTATGGACTTTTGCCGCTTTCAAGGAAAACATGAATGAAATAGCACTTTGGGAAACTGCCAGGTGCTTGACAACTGAGACTCACTGATTTCCAGGCAACAACTGAGAGTGGTGAATTGGAGTTTGGTGGATGTGGGTTTGAGCACTGTTTTCACCGCTCTGAGCTGAATTTCCTCATTATAATATTTATAATAGCTAAGACTCATTGAGAGTTTACTCTGTGCTATGCAAAGTCTGAAATGTTTTATGTGGGCTAATGCATCAATTTGCAGTATTACCCTCGTTGGGTAGGCACCATTTATATTCTCATTTTCAAGGAGAGAAAACTGAGGCACGGAAAGACAGTGTGCTGAAAATTATCTAGCTAGTAGTCGTCATAGCTGGGGTTTGACAAAGCAGTCAGAATTCTACCTCCCTCATTGGGTTTTTGTGAGAATCAATGTCTTCCAGATTTCTCAACTGAAAAGTCTCCATTTTTACCTTTGTCATTGGCATTATGTGGTGAAATATTCCAAGATTATGCCAATATCCCACTACTTATAAAACCTCCACCCACCAACCTTAGCATCCATTGACAATTCCTGCCTAAATAACCTCTACAGTGATGGTTGCCAAATGGTGATTTTCTGTTTTCATCATTCCTTGCACATTTACTAGTTGACTTTCTATGTAAAGAAGAATTTTTTCTTCTCCTTCATTTGCTAATTAACTAATATCAGTGCAGAATTCATAAAGTCCTATGTTCTTTAGTGGGATATAATATATTACTGTCATTATTTACTTTGAAAATTGTCCCAGATTTTCCTAGTGGAAGCACCTTCAACCTGGCTCTCATGTGCTCTTGAGCGTGTCTTTGCTTTCTAGCCCAAGATGTTCCAGATTTATCTTGTACTTTACTACCCTGCTCTGGTCCTGGGATCAGCCATTTCTTCAAACGTTCATGGTTTCTGTTAGTGGAGGGTGGTATTTAGAAACCAAGAGGTGGGGGGCCCAGGTGCTCATTTCTACTGGAGCATCATTATTTTTAGACTATCTCAATGGACAGAGCTAGGAAACATATGTATGTATAATATGCATACATATACATCTCTATGTATCTTTATGTCTCTATCTAAATCATAAGTTCATAGTGATACTTCCAATTTCAATTTGACACCTCAGTGTTCATTCTAGTCTTCTCCTTTCCTGTATTTTTAAATCCCTTCTCTGGCAGTGAATAACCCGGTTCTTATTATTCTCAACATATTTACTTGCTTGCTAATAGCCTTGTATTTAACCAACCTCTCAATCAGATCATACTGACTGCTTCTAGGACCAGCAGGGTCTACTGTCTGCCAACTCCCACTGCCTGTTGGACACCAGGCATGCTTCTGCCTCTACTCCTCTCAGGAAGAGAATTTAAGGGAGGAGCTCTTGATAGGAAAGGAAGGTCTTCCATTTGGGCCATTGAAGGAGATAAAGGGCCATGGTGACATCCTTGTATATCCAGGTGCATTTATTGACCTTTTACTCAGTGCCACTCATGGTGCCTGATGTTTCGGAACACACATGGAAATTAACACTGACCTGAGCTTCAAAAACCTCACTGTTTCATAAGGGAAGCAGACATGTGGGCTGATGATGCTAATCATAGTGTTAAAAATGCCATGTAGAGTCCCAGCCATGTGAGTGATTCTTCTGGGGAAATAGAGAAGGCCTAACAGGGAAGGGACCTCATTGGGTGAATATGAGTAATCCAGGTGACTAAGAAGGCAGGAGTGAACAGGAGCAGGGAATGCTAGGCAGAAGGAACAGCAAGTCAATGGTGCACAAGCATAAAACTGTACACTGGTAGTGTGGCCACTCACGTCACCCCCTGGCAGTCAGGAAGTTGACTCTTTTTTTGTTTTAACTTTTATTTTAAGTTCAGGGGTACCTGTGCAGGTTTGTTATATAGGTAAACCTGTATCATGCAGGTTTGTCGTACAGATTATTTCATCACCCAGGTATTAAGTCTAGTACCCATTAGTTATTTTTCCTGATCCTCTCCCTTCTCCCACCCGTCACCCTCCAGTAGGTCCTCGTGTCTGTTGTTTCTCTCTGTGTTCATGTGTTCTCATCATTTAATTCCCACTAATAAGTGAAAATATGTGGTATGTGGTTTTCTGTTCCTGCGTTAGTTTGCTAAGGATAATGGCCTCCAGTCACATGCATGTTCATTGCAGCACTGTTCACAACAGCAAAGACATGGAATCAACCTAAATGCCCATCAATGGTACCCTAGATAAAGAAAATGTGGTTCATATACATCATAGAATATGATGCAGCCAAAAAAAGCATGAGATCATGTCCTTCACAAGAAGATGAACCTTGAAGGTCAGATGATTGACTACTCATGGTCAGGGATAGTCAGAGACATGTGTGTTTACTTGGAAGACTAATAATTTAACATCCCATCAAAGTTACAGTTTTTAAATATTAATTTAGTATTCATTTGGGAGGGACAGGAAAATGGTGGTTGCAATTCATAAAAAATATGTACCTCTTCATTGAATTAAAAAATAAAATACTTGTTACCAGATCTTCCAGGTCATACAGCTCTTTGGGAGGTAGCCTAAACAATCAGGTGGCTGGTGCAGGGCCAGTGGTATGGTGTGCAGTTGCACTGTGCTCTTTGTACAGATTTAGGTGGGTGACTGCAGGACTTTCTGTGACAAGGGAGTAGAACCAGATGACTTTTTCATTATGTAAGGAGTTTCAGGTAAGAACCTGAGTTATCTTTCTCAGATAGGCACCACATTTCAGGTGGGTTTCAGTGGGACTTTATTTAGCACCTCTTATCGACTGGTGTCGCGAGCACCTGTCCAGTTGACCATTGCTTATTCTAGTTTTCCCATGGTTCCAGAGTGAATCAGAGGCACAGCGAATTCTTCTAGTTGATGGTGATATTCTTTCACTCTTGTGCTTTTTTATTTTACCTAAAACTTATCACTTCTATTCCTATCCAAATATTTACTCCATCAAATATCAATTGGTCTGCCCAGCTTGGACCAAGAACAGAATAGAAGAAAACAAACAAACAAATGAACAAACAAAAAAACCAAAACATTTCTTTTAAGGTGGGCTCCCTCCAAAAGCTCTTGAGATCCCATCTGCCACCACTGAGACTGGAGGCAGCAATTATGAATTTGTCATGATTCTCTCATACCTGGGCCAAGTGCTCCTCTGTGCAGACCACGGAAGAGAAAGTTGGAGAAGCAAGCTGGTGTTGTAAACAAACTCTCCAGGGCAATGTTTTCTCGTGAAAGGAAATTGTTTACAAGCTCCATGGGAGGATCATTTACATAAAACAATCACTACGTTCATTACCCAAGCATTCTCATTTATTCATTAAAACAGGTACCTGCAGGACTTGGCAAACCTACATTCACTGGGTTCTGTGGATTCCTGTTCCCCCAAGGGGACAACATTCACTCTTTCAGCATTTTCAACATGGTGATAGTAACAGGTACCATTTACCGAGAGCTTACTTGGTCAAGACTTTTGGATGCATTTTATATAGTTTAATCTTCACAACAACCTAGCGATGTAGGTATTATCATCCCATTTGATGTATGAAGAAAATGAGGCTCACGGGTTTACAGTGGCTTGCTCAAGACTTCCTAGCAGGTAAGCAGCAGGGCTGGGCTGGCTGCTTCTCTGGGGACAATTGGATGGAATGGAGTTTTTGCCAGCCAGAAAGAGGGCATAGGCTAAAGAGCAGGCAGGAAACATGCGTACTTATTTGGCTTATTTCTTTGTGCAGTTCCACTTTTTGCAGAGGGTTAAGGAGCTCCAAAATGTTTGCTGAAAGAGAGATTTTACAGTTAGTTAGTGAAAAGTAACCCACGACTGAGAGTCAGTTTAGGTGTAACCTTGACCCGAGTGAGGACATCTGGGTCCAGCCCTGCCATATTAGTTTGAATCCCGTAGCTTCTCTGAGCCTCTGGTTCTTTGCCTATAAAGTGAGGGCGGAAAATAACTAGTTTAAGGAATTCATGGGTCTTGATAGGATCCATCGATAGGGTTCTTGGATGAGGAATCCATGAATTCCTTGAAATTAAATGCAAAATGATGTGTATGTGTCCATTTCAGATTCTCAAAATGATTTGTGGCCTAATAATTATGCTAACAATGACAATAATGAAGACCATTTATTAAGTGCTTCTTAAATGATGAATCTCATGTTCTTTACATTATCTCTTAAAACTCTACCAGCTAAGTATTGTTATTATTTTTATTTTAAAGACAGTTAGAACTAAAGCTCAGGGAGGCTGAGTAGCTTAGTTAAGACCATGGGTGGCAGAACACAGGGTAAGACCCCAGGGAGCCCTTGCTCTGTTTTTTTTTTTTTTTTTTGAGATGGAGCCTCACTCTGTCGCCCAGGCTAGAGTGCAGTAGTGCGATCTTGGCTCACTGTAAGCTCCACCTCCTGGGTTCACATCATTCTCCTCTCTCAGCCTCCCCAATAGCTGGGACTACAGGCGTCCGCCACCATGCCCAGCTAATTTTTTATATTTTTAGTGGACATGGGGTTTCACTGTGTTAGCCAGGATGGTCTCGATCTCCTGACCTCGTGATCCACCAGCCTTAGCCTCCCAAAGTGCTGGGATTACAGGCATGAGCCACTGCACCTGGCCACCCTTGCTCTTAACTACAACAATATGTAATACCCTTCTTATTCCAAGTTGTTTCCTCAGGCCTCAAAGATGTAAGGAATGATTGAATGGAATGAGAGCCTCATGCAAATTGTGGTTTGGAAGAGGGGATTATTAGGGGTTGTTGATTAGTACACCCCGTAAGCCTCTCCCTGGAAGGAAAGTTCACTGTTTTGTTGGACTACTCAGCCATTCATTCAACAAACACTAAACTCCCACGAGGGGTGGACCTTGTGCCAGGTGCTGTGGGGATGGAGGTTTCCAGAGCTCATGGCCTGGCTACAGAGTCCTAAGTGACAGCCAATGGCAGGATGTGATCAGTACCAAGGCTGGGATCTAGGGAGGGCAGGAAAGGTCTCGCCAAATAGGCAAACTAATTTGGGTTTTGAAGAGCTTTTATGAGTCTGGGACAATCCCAGTGTCCATGCCAAGAGAATAATGACAACAAACTAATGTTTATTGAGCCTTTACTATCTTCAGGAATTCTTTGAAGCACTTGCAAGCCTGATTTCATTCAACTCTCGTGCCAATTCTTTGACTGGGTACTGTTGTTCCATTTTACAGTTGAAGAAACCAAGGCTCAAAGAGATGGAATAACTTGACAAAGTTCATGCAACAAGTAGTGGCAAAGACAGGATTTAAACTCCTATCTCTCTGACCCCCAAATATAGGCATGTCCTCACTGAACACACTGCCTCTATCATTCTTGCAGGAGAAGATTGATAAGAGCCTAGAGAGTGGCAGCCTTTGGAGAGAGAAATATTCCCATGTTTGGCATGCCCGGCACAATACAATGTATTCTCTCCATTTGGAAGATGCAGAACTGAGGCCCAGAGAGGCCATGGGCCCTGCACAAGGCTTTGTAGGTAATCAGCTCTGAGACTTTCCTGCTGAACCACAAAACAATTCTTCTTAAGCTCTATGCCCCAACTCTAGGCTAAAGAATGCCTACAATCAGCTTTACCCACCCCAATGGGTTATTTCAGTTCAGGGCCATCACACAGCTCAGGCTGCATTTGAATCTATGCTCTTCTTCTTATTAGCTGTGTGACTTTAGGCAGATCCTGTAGCCTCTTTGAGCATCTCTTTTCTCAACTGTAAAATGGGAGATAATAGACAATACCAACTTCAGAGCGTGAGGATAAAAACGAGACAAGGCACAGCGCCTGGCTAAGAGTAACTAACTGCTTCATCATTGCTCACTTTCATTGTCATTGCAAATAAGAAGGTATGGCATTCAATAAATTATAAAGTCGCTGTACTGATGAAGGAGGGAGGAGGGGTATTAGAATAAAGACCTTTCGACCTCGCCTGAGCCTGTGATTCTCAGATTCGGTTATTATACTTCTATGTGACATTTTTCACACGCCTTCTCTGGGAAGCTAAACCAGGCACCTAATTAGCAAAGGCCATTTAGTTCCAAGGGGCTGGGTTGTGCAGTTGTTGGGTGACAGCCTGGTGGGGGACTGTGGGGTTGTGGGAGGGGGTGCCGAGGGCCTAGTTTCTGGTCTTTCTCTTTGCAGCCAGCCTTCCTCCACTTGCTTCCTCCACCACTCTCTCCCCATCCCACCCGCTTAAGCTCCGGAGCTGCAACCTGTTTGTTCCCAAAATGGGAAGAAATGCAAGTCACAGGCCTGTCCCATCACATTTACCCAAATTAATCTAAGAAAACAAAGATGAGGCCACACACACACACAGGGTTAGTTGTGAGGAAGCTGAGACTCAGGTATTTATGTGAGGCCTGGGGTTGCAAGATGCAGAGCTGGAAGGCAAGCCCTGGTTTTTGTCCTCAAAGGAGTTCTCTTTCTCCCACACATACTGCCTCTCTTCTTTTTGTCTCAGTCTCTTAAGACTGAATATACAAGTGGACAAAGACCATCTATGACAACAGAGCTTTCACCCATAACTTTTGCAGCAAATGGCCCCAAATCGTCAGGACATGGCCAATGACTGCCAGCTTCCCTTTATCCCTGCTTCTCTCTGTGAACAAAAGTTCTCTGAAAAGGAACTCAGAGGAAAGAGACTTTACTTCAGTGAATGGTTTGCAAACCTAGGAGACACAGCCTCCAGCAGCCTCCCACATGATGTAAAACGAAGGTGCATTCTGTTCCAGAGAACAAAGGGAAGCTTCCAGTTTTAGAGCAAAAGGTCCTGCCTAGGTTCCCAATCAGGTCCATTCATGCAAATGAAGGGTTGAAACTCACTTAGTTTTGACTGGCTGATATAGCTGAGCCCTGATTGGCCAAGGCAGGTGAGCTCTGATTGGTTGGTTCAGGTGAGTGCTGAAAGTCCCAGAGTTAAGAGTTCGTGACCAGCCTGGCCAACGTAATGAAACCCCATCTCTACCCAAAACGCACAAATTAGTTGGGCCTGGTGGTGGGCACCTGTAAACCCAGCTATTCAGGAGGCCAAGGCATGATAATTGCTTGAACCTGGGAGAGGGAGGTTGCAGTGAGCTGAGGTTGTGCCAGTGCACTCCAGCATGGGCAACAGAGTGAGACTCTTTCTCCAAAAATAAAAAATAAAAAAGAAAGTCCCAGAGTTAAAAAGGTACAGGTTTTGAGGGGAGCTCAGAGTATGTGCATGACCTTTGGTCAGCACATGGCTGCTTGGCTCTATTTTAAATTTAGTCCCAGTTAGCCACTTGGTATCCATCTTGAAGGACTGGCTCTTTTGGGTTCACATTTGTTCACATATCTCACCAGCCTGAGAAAGCCAAATATATATGCTCCCTGGGCCAATTGCATAAGATGCCTATTTCTAGTCAGCCTGCCTCTGACTTTCTCATTCCAACAATCTCCAATCCAACTATACCTGAAGCCTCCTTCCTTTTCCCCACTAAAATCTTTCCCATTTCCCTGCCTGCTTTTGAGTCTGAGCCAAATGCCAGTGATGGTGGCTGACACCCTTGCTATGGAAGCTCTGAATAAATAGCCTCTATTTGTTCTCATGTAGGTGATCTTTATTTATTTCCACACTCTCCAGCCCTGCAAATCCACTCTCTAGCCCAGGACAGCCTTCCTTTGGATATGAACTATTGCGTGAGCCCCTGGGGAGTCTCATTGCCCCATTCTATTCACCACCCATTCATTGCTTCATGAGTCTTCCTCAAATATTATGACTGTCACTCAATTAAATTAAATTAAAACCTACCAGTGACTCCCCATAGCTCAGGAAGCAAAGTGTTGCTCCCATTTTGCTGGAGCAGGATGTGGTTGATGTGGTCATTTCAAGGTGGATGGCTAGGTTCAAATCCTTGCTCTGTTACTTACTAAAAGGAAAACTGTAAGTGTGTGCTCAAATAGCTCTGGGTCTCGGTTTTCTCATCTGTAACATGGGCAGAATGACAGTGCTTCGCTTATGAGACTGCTTTGAGTTGTGAGAATTAATGAGTTCATTTCTTAAACCAACAGATATTTACTAAATGCCTACTGTGTGCCAGGCATAAGGATACAGCAGTGAGCAAAACAAAATCCCTACCCTCAGGGAGACTGCATTCTGCTTTGGGCAGATAGAACATGCCACCCTTCCCCCTACACACACGATGTGTCAGGTGATTAGTGGGAATAAAAATGATACAGCCACTTTGGAAAACATTTTGGCCTGCTTCTTTTTTTTTTTGAGACGGAGTCTTGCCCTGTTGCCCAGGCTGGAGTGCAGTGGCGCAATCTCTGTTCACTGCAAGCTCCGCCTCCTGGGTTCACGCCATTCTCCTGTCTCAGCCTCCTGAGTAGTTGGGACTACAGGCGCCCACCACCGCGCCTGGCTAATTTTTTTGTATTTTTAGTAGAGATGGGATTTCACTGTGTTAGCCAGGATGGTCTGGATCTCCTGACCTCGTGATCTGCCCGCCTCGACCTCCCAAAGTGCTGGGATTACAGGCATGAGCCACCGTGCCCGGCCGGCCTGCTTCTTATAAAATTAATGTATCTTTACCATAGGACCTATCATCTCATTCCTATGTATTTGTTCAAGAGAAAATAAAAGCATTTGTTCACACAAAAATCTGAACAAAATTGTTCATTTATAATCACCCCAAACTGGAAACAATGCAAATGTCCTCTACTGGGGAATGGATATACAAACCGTTATACATCCCTGGAATGGAATACTATTTAGCACTAAAAAGGAGCAGACTACTGCAATATGTAACAGCACAGTATGCCAAATGAAAGGATCCAGACTCAAAGAGCTACACGCTGTGTGATTCCATTCATATGACAACCTCAAAAAGCAAAGCTAAAGGAACAGAAGACAGATCAGTCGTTGCCAGGGCCTGGGGGGTCAAGGGAGAAGTTGACTACGAAGGGAATTTTTTGAGTTAATGGAAACTCTTCTTGATTGTAGTGGTGGTTACGTGACTCTGCATTTGTCAAAACTCATAGAACTTACAACAAAATAGATGAGTTTTACTTTATGTAGGTTGTACCTCAAAAAATATATTAGTGCTAAGGATATAATATATAAGTGTTAGAAGAAAAGTAAAGCAGGATAAAGCAGGCCAGAAAATGACAGAGAAGGGCATGCCAAAAAGGATTCAGGGAAGACATTGGGGGCAGAGACACAAGTACTGTGTGGACATTTGGGATGAGACCTCTAGGAAGCAGGAACAATGCTCAGAGTTCCTGAGCTTGGGGAAAACTGTCAGGGGACTGGGGCAAATGGTCAAGAGGCTGGAGTAGAGGTGGGTGTGGGGCTTAAGAAATGAGGCTGGGTCTTTTTAGTAGAATGATTTATAATCCTTTGGGTATATACCCAGTGATGGGATTGCTGGGCCAAATGGTATTTCTGGTTCTAGATCCTTGAGGAATCGCCACACTGTCTTCCACAATAGTTGAACTAATTTACACTCCCACCAACAGTGTAAAAGTGTTCCTATTTCTCCACATCCTCTCCAGCATCTGTTGTTTCCTGACTTTTTAATGATCACCACCCTAACTGGCGTGAGATGGTATCTCATTGTAGTTTTGATTTGCATTTCTCTAATGACCAGTGATGATGAATGCAGCACTGTTCACAACAGCAAAGACTTGGAACCAATCAAAATGCCCATCAGTGATAGACTGGATAAAGAAAATGTGGCACATATACACCATGGAATACTATGCATCCATAAAAAAGGATGAGTTCATGCCCTTTGCAGGGACATGGATGAAGCTGGAAACCATCATTCTCAGCAAACTAACACAAGAACAGAAAACCAAACACTGCATGTTCTCACTCATAAGTGGGAGTTGAACAATGAGAACACATGGACACAGGGAGGGGAACATCACACACCAGGGCCTGTTGTGGGTGGGAGGCTAGGGGAGGGATAGCATTAGGAGAAACACCTAATATAGATGATGAGTTGATGGGTGCAGCAAACCACCATGGCACATGTATACCTATGTAACAAACCTGCACATTCTGTGCAAGTATCCTGGAACTTAAAGTATAATAATAATAATAATTAATAATAATAATAAAAGACCTGTCACAATTAAAAAAAAAAAGAAATGAGGCTGGGGAGAGGGAAGACATGGAAGATCATGCAGGCACTTATAGACCCTGGAAAAAGTCTGAGTTTTATTCTAAATGTCCATGAAGCCACTGGAGGGTTTTGAGCAGGGACAGGCAGGATCTGATTCCCATTGTACGTGGAGCTACCTGGTTGCTCTGAGCAGAATAGACTGGGAAATGGGGATGGGGTGTGCTTGGAAGGATTGTACAGTAAGTAAGCACAGGATTGGTCAGCTTGCATCTTGTATACTATGTGCTCAATAAACTTCAGTCATATTATTCTTAATTCCTTTTGCCTGCCAACGTGAGGGGTCTCCCTTCAGCCAAATGAAGACAGCAATTGGCTGTCTTCAAAATATACCATGTGAACATCTTCCTTCTCTGCCTTTGTTCACCTGTAACCCTGCCTGGGATGCCTTCCCTCCTGCC
Source organism: Hylobates moloch (assembly GCF_009828535.3). Lineage (NCBI taxonomy): Eukaryota > Metazoa > Chordata > Mammalia > Primates > Hylobatidae > Hylobates > Hylobates moloch. Next base: position 92,387,633 of record NW_026652285.1, on the reverse strand, counting down.
CTCCATCTCAGGACTTTGGAGAGAAGAGCTAAACCTCTCAGATCCTGGGAACGGAGCAGTACAACTGGCTTCCCTGGGCTTTTGTGAGGGGAAAATGAGATGCATGTGGTCATCTCATACTGAGAAAGACTCGAGTCATTTAAACATGATGAGTCCCTGATTATGACATGGCCCTGAGGCTGCTGAGGACTTTCCTTACACTCTAGGCAGAGGGGGCCGGCACATATGCCCTTTAAGAGTTTTGAGGGGGTTAAAGGAGCTGCCTTACTTGAAAGTGCTTTGATAGCTCTGCAGTGCTTTATATATAGAAATGAAGGCTATTAAGGATTATCTGTCTTTTACTTGGCCTTTCATGGCCTCAGTTTCCATTTCTATCAAGTGGCCTCCTGTTGTGTGACTTATCTGGGCCATCCTATATAAATATGTACACCACAAGTCCCATCTTTATCTTTCTTCTTTTTTGCCTGAGAAAGCCTGTTTTATTTATTTTATTTATTATTATTATTATTATACTTTAAGTTTTACGGTACATGTGCACAATGTGCAGGTTTGTTACATATGTATCCATGTGCCATGTTGGTGTGCTGCACCTATTAACTCCTCATTTAACATTAGGTATATCTCCTAATGCTGTCCCCCCCCTCCCCCCACCCCACAACAGTCCCTGGAGTGTGATGTTCCCCTTCCTGTGTCCATGTGTTCTCATTCTTCAATTCCCACCTATGAGTGAGAACATGCGGTGTTTGGTTTTTTGTCCTTGCGATAGTTTACTGAGAATGATGGTTTCCAGTTTCATCCATGTCCCTACAAAGGACATGAACTCATCATTTTTTATGGCTGCATAGTATGCCATGGTGTATATGTGCCACATTTTCTTAATCTAGTCTATCGTGGTTGGACATTTGGGTTGGTTCCAAGTCTTTCCTATTGTGAATAGTGCCGCAATAAACATATGTGTGCATGTGTCTTTATAGCAGCATGATTTATAATCCTTTGGGTATCTACCCAGTAATGGGATGGCTGGGTCAAATGGTATTTCTAGTTCTAGATCCCTGAGGAATCGCCACACTGACTTCCACAGTGGTTGAACTAGTTTACAGTCCCACCAACAGTGTAAAAGTGTTCCTATTTCTCCACATCCTCTCCAGCACCTGTTGTTTCCTGACTTTTGAATGATGGCCATTCTAACTGGTGTGGGATGGTATCTCATTGTGGTTTTGATTTGCATTTCTCTGATGGCCAGTGATGATGAGCATTTCTTCATGTGTTTTCTGGCTGCATAAATGTCTTCTTTTGAGAAGTGTCTGTTCATGTCCTTTGCCCACTTTTTGATGGGGTTGTTTGTTTTTTTCTTGTAAATTTGTTTGAGTTCATTGTACATTGTGGATATTAGCCCTTTGTCAGATGAGTAGGTTGCGAAAGTTTTCTCCCATTTTGTAGGTTGCCTGTTCACTCTGATGGCAGTTTCTTTTGCTGTGCAGAAGCTCTTTAGTTTAATTAGATCCCATTTGTCAATTTTGGCTGTTGTTGCCATTGCTTTTGGTGTTTTAGACATGAAGTCCTTGCCCATGCCTATGTCCTGAATGGTATTGCCTAGGTTTTCTTCTAGGGTTTTTATGGTTTTAGGTCTAACATTTAAGTCTTTAATCCATCTTGAATCAATTTTTGTATAAGGAGTAAGGAAGGGATCCAGTTTCAGCTTTCTACATATGGCTAGCCAGTTTTCCCAGCACCATTTATTAAATAGGGAATCCTTTCCCCATTGCTTGTTTTTGTCAGGTTTGTCAAAGATCAGGTAGTTGTAGATATGTGGCATTATTTCTGAGGGCTGTGTTCTGTTCCATTGATCTATGTCTCTGTTTTGGTAGCAGTACCATGCTGTTTTGGTTACTGTAGCCTTGTAGTATAGTTTGAAGTCAGGTAGTGTGATGCCTCCAGCTTTGTTCTTTTGGCGTAGGATTGACTTGGCGATGTGGGCTCTTTTTTGGTTCCATATGAACTTTAAAGTAGTTTTTTCCAATTCTGTGAAGAAAGTCATTGGTAGCTTGATGGGGATGGCATTGAATCTATAAATTACTTTGGGCAGTATGGCCATTTTCATGATATTGATTCTTCCAACCCATGAGCATGGAATGTTCTTCCATTTGTTTGTATCCTCTTTTATTTCATTGAGCAGTGGTTTGTAGTTCTCCTTGAAGAGGTCCTTCACGTCCCTTGTAAGTTGGATTCCTAGGTATTTTATTCTGTTTGAAGCAATTGTGAATGGGAGTTCACTCATGATTTGGCTCTCTGTTTGTCTGTTATTGGTGTACAAGAATGCTTGTGATTTTTGTACATTGATTTTGTATCCTGAGACTTTGCTGAAGTTGCTTATAAGCTTAAGGAGATTTTGGGCTGAGACAATGGGGTTTTCTAAATATACAATCATGTCATCTGCAAACAGGGACAATTTGACTTCCTCTTTTCCTAACTGAATACCCTTTATTTATTTCTCCTGCCTGATTGCCCTGTCCAGAACTTCCAACACTATGTTGAATAGGAGTGGTGAGAGAGGGCATCCCTGTCTTGTGCCAGTTTTCAAAGGGAAAGCCAAAAAAAAAAAAATCCAGTTTCTGCCCATTCAGTATGATATTGGCTGTGGGTTTGTCATAGATAGCTCTTATTATTTGGAGATACGTCCCATCAATACGTAATTTATTGAGAGTTTTTAGCGTGAAGTGTTGTTGAATTTTGTCAAAGGCCTTTTCTGCATCTATTGAGATAATCATGTGGTATTTGCCTTTGGTTCTGTTTATATGCTGGATTACATTTATTGATTTGTGTGTGTTGAACCAGGCTTGCATCCCAGGGATGAAGCCCACTTGATCATGGCGTATAAGCTTTTTGATGTGCTACTGGATTCGGTTTGCCAGTATTTTATTGAGGACTTTTGCATCAATGTTCATCAAGGATATTGGTCTGAAATTCTCTTTTTTGTTGTGTCTCTGCCAGGCTTTGGTATCAGGACGATGCTGGCTTCATAAAATGTGTTAGGGAGGATTCCCTCTTTTTCTATCGATTGGAATAGTTTCAGAAGGAATGGTACCAGTTCCTCCTTGTACCTCTGGTAGAATTCAGCTGTGAATCCATCAGGTCCTGGACTCTTTTTGGTTGGTAAGCTATTGATTATTGTCACAATTTCAGAGCCTGTTATTGGTCTATTCAGAGATTCAACTTCTTCCTGGTTTAGTCTTGGGAGGGTGTATTTGTTGAGGAATTTATCCATTTCTTCTAGATTTTCTAGTTTATTTGCGTAGAGGTGTTTGTAGTGTTCTCTGATGGTAGATTGTATTTCTGTGGGATCAGTGGTGATATCCCCTTTATCATTTTTTATTGCATCTATTTGATTCTTCTCTCTTTTCTTCTTTATTAGTCTTGCCAGCGGTCTATCAATTTTGTTGATCTTTTCAAAAAACCAGCTCCTGGATTCATTAATTTTTTGAAGGGTTTTTTGTGCCTCTATTTCCTCCAGTTTTGCTCTGATTTTAGTTATTTCTTGCCTTCTGCTAGCTTTTGAATGTGTTTGCTCTTACTTTTCTAGTTCTTTTAATTGTGATGTTAGGGTGTCAATTTTGGATCTTTCCTGCTTTCTCTTGTGGGCATTTAGTGCTATAAATTTCCCTCTACACAGTGCTTTGAATGTGTCCCAGAGATTCTGGTATGTTGTGTCTTTGTTCTCGTTGATTTCAAAGAACATCTTTATTTCTGCCTTCATTTCGTTATGTACCCAGTAGTCATTCAGGAGCAGGTTGTTCAGTTTCCATGTAGTTGAGCAGTTTTGAATAAGTTTCTTAATCCTGAGTTCTAGTTTGATTGCACTGTGGTCTGAGAGACCATTTGTTATAATTTCTGTTCTTTTACATTTGCTAAGGAGAGCTTTACTTCCAACTATGTGGTCAATTTTGGAATGGGTGTGGTGCGTTGCTGAAAAGAATGTATACTCTGTTAATTTGGGGTGGAGAGTTCTGTAGATGTCTATTAGATCTGCTTGGTGCAGAGCTGAGTTCAATTCCTGGATATCCTTCTTAGCTTTCTGTCTCATTGATCTGTCTAATGTTGACTGTGGGGTGTTAAAATCTCCCATTATTATTGTGTGGGAGTCTAAGTCTCTTTGTAGGTCACTCAGGACTTGCTTTATGAATCTGGGTGCTCCTGTATTGGGTGCATATATATTTAGGATAGTTAGCTCTTCTTGTTGAATTGATCCCTTTACCATTATGTAATGGCCTTCTTTGTCTCTTTTGATCTTTGTTGGTTTAAAGTCTACGTTATCAGAGACTAGGATTGCAACCCCTGCCTTTTTTTGTTTTCCATTTGCTTGGTAGATCTTCCTCCATCCCTTTATTTTGAGTCTATGTGTGTCTCTGCACGTGAGATGGGTTTCCTGAATACAGCACACTGATGGCTCTTGACTCCTTATCCAATTTGCCAGTCTGTGTCTTTTAATTGGAGCATTTAGCCCATTTACATTTAAAGTTAATATTGTTATGTGTGAATTTGATCCTGTCATTATGATGTTAGCTGATTATTTTGCTCGTTAGTTGATGCAGTTTCTTCCTAGCCTTGAAGGTCTTTACAATTTGGCATGTTTTTGCAGGGGCTAGTACCGGTTGTTCCTTTCCATGTTTAGTGCTTCATTCAGGAGCTCTTTTAGGGCAGGCCTGGTGGTGACAAAATCTCTCAGCATCTGCTTGTCTGTAAAGGATTTTATTTTTCCTTCACTTATGAAGCTTAGTTTGGCTGGATAGGAAATTCTGGGTTGAAAATTCTTTTCTTTAAGAATGTTGAATATCGGCCCCCACTCTCTTCTGGCTTGTAGAGTTTCTGCCGAGAGATCAGCTGTTAGTCTGATGGGCTTCCCTTTGTGATAACCTGACCTTTCTCTCTGGCTGCCCTTAACATTTTTTCCTTCATTTCAACTTTGGTGAATCTGACAATTATGTCTCTTGGAGTTGTGCTTCTCGAGGAGTATCTTTGTGGCATTCTCTGTATTTCCTGAATCTGAATGTTGGCCTGCCTTGCTAGATTGGGGAAGTTCTCCTGGATAATATCTTGCAGAGTGTTTTCCAACTTGGTTCCATTCTCCCCATCATTTTCAGGTACACCAATCAGACGTAGGTTTGGTCTTTTCACATAGTCCCATATTTCTTGGAGGCTTTGTTCATTTCTTTTTATTCTTTTTTCTCTAAACTTCCCTTCTCACTTCATTTCATTCATTTCATCTTCCATCACTGATACCCTTTCTTCCAGTTGATCGCAACGGCTACTGAGGCTTCTGCATTCTTCATGTAGTTCTTGAAACTTGGCTTTCAGCTCCATCAGCTCCTTCAAGCACTTCTCTGCATTGGTTATTTTAGTTATACTTTCGTCTAATTTTTTTTTGAAAGTTTTTATCTTCTTTGCCATTGGTTTGAATTTCTTTCTGTAGCTCGGAGTAGTTTGATCGTCTGAAGCCTTCTTCTCTCAACTCATCAAAGTCATTCTCTTTCCAGCTTTGTTCCATTGCTGGTGAGGAACTGCATTCCTTTGGAGGAGGAGAGGCACTCTGCTTTTTAGAGTTTCCAGTTTTTCTGCTCTGTTTTCTCCCCATCTTTGTATTTTTTTCTACTTTTGGTTTTTGATGATGGGGATGTACAGATGGGTTTTTGGTGTGGATGTCCTCTCTGTTTGTTAGTTTTCCTTCTAACAGACAGGACCCTCAGCTGCAGGTCTGTTGAAGTTTGCTAGAGGTCCAGTCCAGAACCTGTTTGGCTGGGTGTCAGCAGCGGTGGCTGCAGAAGAGCAGATTTTCATGAACCACAAATTCAGCTGTCTGATAGTTCCTCTGGAAGTTTTGTCTCAGAGGAGTACCCGGCCGAGTGAGGTGTCATTCTGTCTCTACTGGGGGGTGCCTCCCAGTTAGGCTGCTCGGGGGCCAGGGGCCCACTTTAGGAGGCAGTCTGCCCATTCTCAGATCTCCAGCTGTGTGCTAGGGGAACCACTACTCTCTTCAAAGCTGTCAGTCAGACAGGGACATTTAAGTCTGCAGAGGTTACTGCTGACTTTTTGTTTGTCTGTGCCCTGCCCCCAGAGGTAGAGCCTACAGAGGCAGGCAGGCCTCCTTGAGCAGTGGTGAGCTCCACCCAGTTCGAGCTTCCTGGCTGCTTTGTTTACCTAAGCAAGCCTGGGCAATGGCGGGCTCCCCTCCCCCAGCCTCGCTGCCACCTTGCAGTTTGATCTCAGACTGCTGTGCTATCAATCAGCGAGACTCCGTGGGCGTAGGACCCTCCGAGCCAGGTGCGGGACACAATCTCTTGGTGTGCCGTTTTCCAAGCCCGTTGGAAAAGCACAGTATTAGGGTGGGAGTGACCCGATTTTCCAGGTGCCATGTGTCACCTCTTTCTTTGACTAGGACAGGGAACTCCCTGACCCCTTGCACTTCCCGAGTGAGGCAATGCCTCGCCCTGCTTCGGCTCGTGCACAGTGTGCTGCACTAACTGTCCTGCGCCCACTGTTTGGCAGTCCCTAGTGAGATGAACCCGGTACCTCAGATGGAAATGCAGAAATCACCCGTCTTCTGCATTGCTCACGCTGGGAGCTGTAGACCGGAGCTGTTCCTATTCGGCCATCTTGGCTCCACCCCCCTTTTGTCTTTCTTCTTAGCACTGATCACGATATATGTTACTTATCCTGCCTGTTGTCTGTCTCCCTCACTGGAATGTAAGCAGGGACTTTTCCTAATTCTATTCGGTGCGGTATCCTTGGCACAAAAACACTGCCTGGCCCACAGTTCTTGCTTAATCAATATGTTTAATAAATGAATGAGTAAATCCTATGGATCACCCTATCTCCAACAACTAGCTCAGAAGCTGACCAAGTGAAGGTGGTTCCACATGTTTGCTGAACCAAGGAGTGAATGAATATGCATGCATAAAAGCACAGACCCACAAGATGCAGAAACCAAAAACAAAACCCAGTTTCACCTGAGGGAGAGTCCTCGTTCTTTCAGTGTCTGTGACTACTTGGTTTTTATTAAAATTTGCATTAGCAAACAGAAACTCATCCTTTGTTCTTTAACCTCCAGTGTCATTTGTTGGCACCTGTGCCCACAGCCACAGGCATCCCAGTTCCTGCAGGAGGGCTGGGTTTGGAAATGCCCATGAATTGTCCATGAATCCTGCCCATCCACTTCCATAAGATTTGCATCCACTTCAACCCAGGTCCCTGCCTTGCCCACTCGCTCTATGATAATCCTTTTTAAGCAAGGATGGGCCCCAGCCGCAGCTCCATTCCATCTCCGTGTGGTCACTAGGCGCATTTCCAGACTGTTTCATATGGATTAGGACGAGGCACGGAGTCCTCGCATGCTTCTTGGTGCATTTCAGAACCTTGTGAAATTACATTATAGATTCATTTTGTAAACAGGACACTGAGCATAGCCATTGTCAAGCAGACCCACAATCAAATGGCCCCCATCAGGAGGCCGGCTGGGGCCCAGGCTGGCAGCATGCAAACCTTGCAGTAAACTGGTCACACGTTTGTTTATTTAATCTCCAGCTTCTAAGGGCCAATTTGCTAGTGAAAATAACCTTTTCACACACTTTAGCAGGGAGATAATGGGAAGAGGGAAGTGGCTGGCAGATGCAATGCAGAAAGCGTCCCCTTTCAAGTCTAAATGGAGGTAAGGCGGGCAGAGGTTGGGGGGCAGTGCAGGGCCAGCTGCTCACCAGCTGTGCGGCCTTGAGCAAGGAACTAAGCCCCTCTGAGCCTCAGTTTCCTCATTGTCGGAAAAGGGTTGATACTATCTGTATCATCTTGTTATAAGAATTAAATGATGCATGTTGTGGATGAGCACAAGGCCTGACTCCTAGGAGGTACTTAGCAAATATGACATTCTATCTTCTGTGGAATATGGTTTCAATGAACTTCACTCCTTCACTCATTCATTCATCGCTCTGAGTCCACGAATAATTGAAAACACAGCATGCACCTACACTCATACCTCCCCACCCCAAGTGGCAGTTGTACACCTGAAAGAGGTTGACCTTCACAATTAGTGTCCTGGGTTTGAGCCCCAGTTCTACCACCTCCTGGTTGTAGGACCTACAGGAAGAAGCCTTTATGAGCTGCTTCATTTGAGCTCTCAGCTTCTACATTTGTCAAATAAGGATTTCACATCTTATGTGATTATTATTGGGATCAGATGGAATAGAGACTGTGAAGGTGCCATAGAAATGACAGGTGTGATACTGGGGTTAATCGTTAGCATAATGGTAGTAGTGCACACTTAAAAGACACTCTTCTAAGCATCTAACATGTATTTAACCTACTTTTTAACAACCTAAAAGGTAGGTATTATTATTATGCTTATATTGCATGTAAGTCAACTGGGACACAGAGAGGTTAAATAACTAGCCTCAGGTCATCCAGGTGGTAAGAGGCAGAGTCAGAAATAGCAGCCAGGCAGTCTAGCTCGAGTCGTCTTGTGACCACTATTCTGTGCTGCCCAACATTAAAACAGTCGTGATAATAATAAAGCCATTCCTTACTTAGTGCCTACATTGGGGCAGATGTTGTTTCAGAATATCTACCCATGTTTTCTCAAGTCCACACAGATCTGTCGGTGCTGGCTTCTCATTCGTTCTTTTAAAAAATTAATTATTTTAATTGACAAAAATTGCACATATTTATTATGTACAACATATTGATTTGAAATATGTGTACACCATGGAATGGCTAACTTGAGCTAATTAACGTAAGCATTACCTTACATACTTATTTTTTTGTGGTGAGAACATTCAAAATCTACTCTCTTAACAATTTCCAAGAATACAATAAATTGCTATTAACTATAGTCACCCTTTATATAATGGATCTCTGAAACTTATTCCTCCTGTCTAGCTGAAAGTTTGCATCCTTTAAATAATATCTCCCTAAGCCCCTGGTAACCACTATTCTACTCTCTACTTCTATGAGTTCGACTGCTTTAGATTCCATTCATGTGAGATCGGGCAGTAGGTGTTTTTCTGTGCCTGGCTTACATCACTTAACCTAGACGTTGCTTGATGGCAACAATAGAAGCCCACTCTGATCCACTTAGAAATAAAATTTCTTGGGAGGGTATGTGAGAGCTCACAAAATTGATATGAAGTTTGGAGAAACCAGAGGCAAGAACCAAGGGAAGCAAATTCAGCCAAGATCTGGCCACCTCCAGCCCTGAGCTGCCCGCAAGCATGCCTACTATGCCTCAGGCCTCTCGACTCTGCTGAAGTCATTACAGATGATCTCTGATCCTGTGTCCTGCAGGTCCTGGGCAGAAAATGGTGTCCTGCTCAGGTCCCGTGCTGGGCTCTCAGCTCTGTGTGACTTTGGGGTTGGATAGAGAGGAGATTGGCGCCTTTGGTTTCCAGAATGGGAAGAGGGCTTCGTTTCTTTCTTAACTTGGAATTGACCCAGTAGGGAGGGATTTGGATATTCTGCAGCCTCAAATAGCAGACGGCAGAAAGTCTTATCCCATTTAACAGACATGGAGGTGAAATGCTTTGCTCCAAGTCTTGGAGTTGACACAAGAGTTCAGCACTTCCAGGCTGACCGCCCCTGCTCCTAAAAGGACCCAAACTGCCTTTCTGAGGACACAGGGGTATGTGACAAAATTCCCCCGATGCGTCTTTCTTAATTTTCAAAATCCAAGGATTTCTAAAAAATATTTATACCCCTTGATCCAGTTTTTCTACTTCACGTTTCTTGTGGTGTGGAAATAAACAAAGACTATGATATGGATTTACACAGAAGGATGTTCAAGGCAACTTTGTTTCTTATATAGTGATACTGGAAATAAACATTCAATATTATGGAATCTGATATCGAAATACATTAAGTGAGATGTCTATATGATGAAATATTATGTATTTGTTAAAGCTGATTGTTTCAAAATGTTTCCAATGACTTGAGAAAAGTAATAAAATTAAAACAGAACAAAATAGAACTGAATAGAGAATATAATCTAAGTTTTTGGGGAAAAATTCTCCCATATGCATAGAAAAAAGACTGAAAAGAAATGTTTAACTTTTTGCACTAATTATTTTTGGTTGGAGGGGTTATGATTAGTTTATCTTTGTTTCTATCTGGATTTTTTTATAATGAACTTTTTTGTTTCTGTTACAAACAGAAAAAAGGTTGAGAAAAACAAAGTTAGAACATACAAAATGATACGGCTTCATGGTGAAAATAATACTGGTATACTCCACTGGTGTAGCAGGAATTGGTGCAATCTTTTTGGGGATAAAAACAAAATAATAGATAAATGTTCTAAAGAGGTTTATGCCCTTTGACTCCAAAGACTTATTTCGGGGAATTTCACTAGTGAATTACACTAGAGACCAAGGGCTGTGTGTAATGAAGATGCTCATTATAATGTTATCTATAACAACAAACACTGTATAAAAGCTAAATGCCCAATGATTGGTGAACAGTTCTATAAATTATGGTGCATCAACATGAAGGAGTATTATGGCACCATTAAAATGATAATTATGAAGACTGTAGCAATGCAGAATACATTTCTGATAGGATGCAAAGTGCAAAATGCAGAGTATCAAGTCTGCAGCAATATAACATGCACCCAAACCTAGAATAAATACTCAATACATGGGAAGCCAAATAATTATTGAGGTTGAGTGAATGGGATTCAGGGAGATTATTATTATTTAATTTTGTCAAAACTTGATTTAAATATTGTTGATGCTTCCTCTTCTTGCTGGAGCTTGTATTTTCCTAAACAAAGCTCTTTTGATACTGGTTTAAAGCAGGCTGGTGGAGGGATGGGGTTGGCGGGGCTTTGTAAGATTCAAATACTTGAGCACCTGAAGAGCCTGGGTATGGTGTGGATGGGGCTTTGCAACCCTTTGTATGCCTGGGGTTTCAGGTTCACTTCTGGAAGATGGAGGGATGAAGAAGAGGCTAAGTCGCTGAGAGTCTCCCAGCTCTGATATTTTTCAAATCTATGTTTATTCAGCCTTCAGTGTCAGATACATTGTTATACATTTTGCCGATAACCACTCTTTGGGGTTGGTCCCATCGCTGACATCATTTTGAGGACATCGAATGTCAGATTCAGAGCAATGAAATGGCTCATACAAGGCTAATAGCCAGCAAGTGGCAGAGAAAAGGTCCAATTATTTCATCCCAACTCACATTTTATTTTCTTGGCCCAGCATCACTTTGGCCTGTGAGGCCCATTGTAGCCCTTTCCTCATTCACTCCTTCCTCCTTTCCATCTCTAGAGATCTGAGACCCAGTTGACTTGTTACAATTGCCTTTTGACTTCACAGAGCCTTCAGGTTCACCAGTCAGTAGGAGAATACATACTCATTGTCTGGAGATGGAGACAGAAAAAGTATAGGAGATTTGCTTTTACATGTGGGGTTTAAAAGTGGATTAGGAAATCATGGTTATGACCTTATCATTATTACTATTTTTTGAGACAGGGTCTCACTCTGTTGCCCAGGCTGGAGTCCAGTGGCATGATCTCAGGTCACTACAACCTCCGCCTCCTAGGTTCAAGTGGTCCTCCTGCTTCAGCCTCCCACGTAGCTGGGACCACAGGTGCACACTACTACCTCTGACTAATTTTTGTATTTTTGGTAGAGACGGGGTTTTTCCAGGTTGCTCAGGCTGGTCTCAAACTCCTGGGCTCAAGTGATTCACTTGCCTCGGCCTCCTAAAGTTCCGGGAGTACAGGCATGAGCCACCGCACACAGCTTGACCTTATTTTTTATTATGTGTATTTTTTCCCTTTAAAGTGGGATGGTCTGGGAAATAAATTGATTAAACAAGGTATAGGCAGTTATGGCTAATCTAAAAATTTCCATTTTTGTTAGTACAAAGAGTGATAACTGCCAACATCATTTGTATCTATTAATGAATTAAACCACCACGTATTTCCTGAGGATCTATTTGGTGCTAGAGATGAGAAAGATGAGGTCTGTAATTCGAGGAGCTTAACAAAAAGTGCCTTAGAGTATATTCAGGTTGGGTGGGAGGTAAGGAAGATCTGATGTGGAGAAATCAAACACAGGATGCATTTCCCAACATACCTAAATTGTCCAGGTGGTTCATAAAGTGAAATAATAATTTTCAAAAATTAAAAAGAAAGTAAGGCAGAATGGGAATGTAGGGATTACACAGTTTGGTGCAGAAGCACACTCACCATGGCAATTAGGGTGCCTTGGATGATTTTCCAGTAGGTTATGAGCTTTTGTGAGTTATCACTTGCTTTGAGAAGAGGCAGTTCATTTGGGGCAGGAAGAACCGTGAATTCAGGGACAGGCTAGACCTGGTCTAGTCCCAGTGCTGCTACCTATTGTGTGACTTTGGGCAGGTCATGGAAGCCTAGGCCCTTGGTGGGTAATCGGTTCAACCTCCATCCCATTCTGAGCCTGGAAATGCCTTTACCCCACTCAGTGAAAAGGACAGTGAAATGACAGCTAAGACAATAGCCACCCCTCTTTGAAGACCTACTGTGTGTCCTTCCAAGCAGCCTATGTTCGAGTACTTCAATAATACTATGAGTTAAATGCTATTACCGAAGGTCTCAGGATTTTACTGCAGCACTCAAGAATGTGAGACTCAAAAGGAGAGAAAGAGAAAGAATGAGAACAAGTGCTGTTTATCCTGGGAAATGTTCTGGGTCCACCTAAAAGTTCTACAGCACAGATGAAAAGGATGGAAAGGGCCAGGGAAAGCAAGATTTCTGGGCTTCTCCTCATACAAAGATAGGGCCCTGGGCCAGATTATCAGCAGAAGGGAGAACTGTGTCCACGTGCAAGGCCTTTAGTGCACAGTTGCCCTCCCTGCTAGCAAGCATGGCTCAGTCCAAATCCTGGAGTTGGATTACTCTATTTATAACTCTTTTAGAGGAAGGTGTATGTAGGGGAGAATAGTGTTGGTTGTGGTCAGCAACAAGAAGGAAGTGTTTTGAGGTCTCTCTTAGAGATTTTACTCTTGATAAAATTGGGATGATAATATCTCCTCTAACTGTTTCAGTGAGACACAAGTGAACAGAAAGGGTCTCCATAAACCAGAAAGCACTGTGTCCATGAATGGGATGGTTAGTAGTCTTCTGACCATGTCTCTGTTTTACAAGGTGTGCCCCAAGCAAATTTTCTGACAGAGGGGAATCACTTCCAGATCTCCTTTGCTTCCCTTCCATTTGTCAGGGAGACAGGAGAAGCATTGCTAACTTTTGCTAGTCTTGAAACATACCAGGTGCACTCCCAGACCAAGGGCTGTGCATTCGCGAGTCTCTCTGCCTGGAATGCCTTTTCTCCAGGTGTATTCTCCACGTCCTGCTCCTTCATTTCATTTATGTCCCTGTTCAAACATCATTTCTCCAAAGAGGCCACTCCTGATGGGATGCAGAAGGTGCTACAGGGGCCCCGCCCAGATCCCAAAGTGCTGTGAGTGTTGGCTGCTAGTGGGCCCAGCTGCTTTCTTTCTCCAGAAGACTGACCTTGGGTGATGAAAGTCTTCTCACCTAGCAGATTATGCCCCTCAGTCCCCCTTATCCCTCACTTGGCCAAAGCTTGACTTAAGCATATCCGTATCTTTAATCCCATCTCAGCTCCTTGTCCAGCTTTATTCTGCCTCCTTCCCCTCCAAGTTTGACCGTATGCACCTGAGTCCCAGTCTCAGGCTCTGCTTCTAGGGAAATCAGCTAAGACCAACTCCAGTTAGAACCACCTGTGGTCACTCTTGAGCCCTGTCATCCTGCTTCATTTCTGCTTTATGGCCCAAATTCTGCCAGACATTGCATCCTGCATTCATTTGTTTGTTTTCTGTCTCTCTCCTGTGCAATGCAAGCCGCCTGAGAACAGGTCTGTGTCATTCATACCTGCTGCTTTGTCCCTAGGTCCTACTGCAGGGCTGGGATCACAGCACCGTGATCCTTTTTGCGGAATAAAGGGCTCTCTGCGTGGAAGGACAAGACCTCAGAATGTTCCACAGTTGTCAGGCTAAAAGGATCCAGAAATGAGCTCTTCTGATTCTCAACTCTAAAAGAATTTTACTCACTGTCAAGATAAGGTCAACTAGAGTGAGATTTCATACAACTTTACTTTGGATTTCTTTGTGTGTGTGTGTGTGTGTGTGTGTGTGTGTGTACTTAAAATGTGATGGAAAAAGGCAAAACATTTGAGACATGTGACATTAATAATTCTGAGACATGAGGTATTCTGGAAAGTGTTCTGGTCTCACAACTTTTGAGAATAATTTGTTTATTTATTTGGCTAAGATTTCCTGAGTGATCACTCTGTGCTGGACTTGGTGCTGGGTCCTAGCGACCATTCAAGATATGGTCTCTGCTTTAGGAAGCTCCCAGAGACCTGGGTTGTAATATTGGGTTCATCCCTAATCAGCTGCGTGACCTCAGACAAGGTTTGCACTTCTCTGGGCTTGGTTTTCCCATTTTTAAAGCAAGGGCACTGAGCTGGGTGATCTCTAAAGCTCTCTGCCAGCTCCATGTCTCAAAGACTGAGTCTTCCTTTCAGACAGGCTGTCTGATTTTCATGGCCATCAATATTTCTCTAATCATCACCTTCCCTTATTTTCCCTGGGGACTGGAATTAAAGCTAACTGCTTTTACCAGATATACTTTCAACATTGTCACAGTCAATGCAATTGGATCAAACCTGGACAGAGAAGGTGGGGGCTCCCCACCCATATTCAGCTTAGTTTGAGTCCAGACAGTGGTCCTGATGATGTCCCATTACCTGCCGTGGCTCCTCAGACTCAATTCCCCTCTGCCACAAATGCCTGAAACCAGCGCCGTCTGGATTCTGCCTCATACCCCCAGCACATGCTAATTAATGCATCGATTTTCCTATTCTCTACCACCACAGTTATTTCAGAGATAAATGCCTCCTGTTTGTGGTTATTAAATCTGCTTCATGTTGGACAGCTGGGGGTGGGTGGGTGGGAAGACTGGTCTGGGTAGAGCTAAGTTGGGGACAATCTGGGACAGATCCCAGCTCAACATCTGACAGGCTGCAGGACCTTGGACCAGCCGCTGCTCTCCCAGCCTCAGTTTCCTCATCTTTAAGATGACTGTTGTGCTGGGTCTGAGGTTTAAAACAAAATTGTTTAAAGCCACAGAATGCTTTGATTACAGAAAACCTTGTGTATATGACAATGTGTAAACCATAGAAAGGAGTGGCTTCATTTGGAATGGGGTTGGGGTGGGAGGCTCCCCATCCAACCTCCTCCTTGTTCTCTACCCAGACCTCTGGGACACCTTCAGCAACACTGAGGCTCTGGGGAGCATAGTTTGAAAACTGCCAGGCTAGATGGACTCAACTAGTATTTTAGAGTTCTCAACAACAGATGAGGAGATGGGGCATGGGGAAGTGGCAAAAGGAAAAGATGGATCAAGTTGGCCTGACGGATGGACTCAGCTGCATCTGAGGAAGTGGCTGATCTGATTGCTCTTCACTAAGCACTAATTTCCTAATGCCTGAGTTTCACTGCCTTTTGTCCAGAATCCTCTCCAGCTAAATCACATGTAGAGGCAACTTGGCGCCTGTGGGTGGTTAAATGCACACACTCTCTGCTTTCAATCCCAGCTCAGATATTTTCCAGCTGTGTGATCTTGGACAAGTCTCCTCATTTTTCTGAGACTCAGTTTTCCCATCTCTAAAATGGGCAAAATAACACTCAGTTATTGCTTCCCATATGCGTCATGTAGCTCTCTGATTCAATGCAATCACATGCATTTTAATCCTTAGAAACAATAATAATATAATGCTAATCATTTATTGATCACTTACTACATATCAGTTCCCATGCCTTTTAATACCTATGTCTATTCTTCACAACCACCCAGCAAAAGAGGGGCCATGGTAATTATCTTCTAGGTGGGGTTTGGAGAGGAGAATCTAAAAAGAGCTCCAAGATTTGAACTCAGGTTTGTTTGACTTCAAAGATTATTAGGTTCTTGATTCTATACTAAGCATCTGAAACTCTTTTAACCACCCTTCTCTGCTGTGGTTGGGAAGCACTGAATCAAACCATGTTTGTCAGAATCTTTCTGACAAACAGGTCCAGATCCTTGGCCTGGAAAAGAACCTGGAGAGTTGTTATATCTACTTTCTTCCTCTCAATAGGCTGCGCATTCACATTGCTTTGAAATTCCTGCAAGATGCAGAAGGCTGATCTTGACCTTGTCTTGGCAGGCTGTCACTGGTTCCAGTGGTCCCAATTAATCCAATTACTTGCAGTCGTTGAACAACTGAACCACTTATCTGTAACAGTTACTATATTGCTTGTTGGGTACAAGGGAGTCAATGAGACACAATCTTTGCCCTCAAGGAGCTCACAATTTAATGAAAGAAACACACAAGCATTAGAAAACAATCTTACAGAGTGGAAACTATTATGAAAGAGCGGTTCTGGGAGCACAGAAAAGCCTAGAAGGCTTCCTATTGTGGGTGGGCCTGAGCCTTAGACTGAAGGATGAATGAGTGATAGTCAAAGCCAGCAGAGAAAAAGAGTTGGCAATGGGGACCTGGAAAAGCAGAGAAACATTATGTGCAAATGTATAAGGGTAAGGAAGGGCATGGGGCATTTGGAGGAATAGCAGTAGTTCAAATGACTGGAGGAGGAACAAGGCGGCAGGTTAATGAAATGGCAGTGGAGAGGCCTTGGTGTTCTGAAACCAGGGAGTCAAGCGACTGGAACTTGGAGCCACTGAAAAGTCCAT
This sequence comes from Hylobates moloch, assembly GCF_009828535.3. Classification (NCBI taxonomy): domain Eukaryota; kingdom Metazoa; phylum Chordata; class Mammalia; order Primates; family Hylobatidae; genus Hylobates; species Hylobates moloch. The sequence continues at coordinate 92,370,862 of NW_026652285.1, read as the reverse complement.
AACAGAATTCTGGAAGGATTATTAAAAGAGCTCCATGGAGGCTGTGCTGGAGCAAGAGCCCTGGGAGAAGGCTGGGGAGGTGACCCTGGAGAGAGATGATGGAGTTTGGATCAGAGTGGTGGCAGTGGGGTTGGAGTAAGGGAGGTGCATTGAATACACTGGAGGGCTTGAGACTGCAGGATATCGTGGTTGTTGGCTGTGGAGTCCAGTATGATTTTGAAACCGTGCCCCAAAGAGTTAAAGAAACCAGTAACTAACAGAAATTCTTGAGTGTACAGGATGACAGATAAGAAAAGAAACAACTTGCTGAAATGTTGAAACTCCCTCAGCTTGTAAAGTAACAACGCTGGCTGAAGTCTGTTAGACCCAATATGGCCAACTAGAGTCTGCACAGAACCAGCTTGCCGACGTCACAGCCCGAGCTTCTACCACATGTTTCATACTAACTCCTCCTCAAATTTGCGCTTGCGATCCATGAGGGAGCATGAAGAGAGAACTGCGCATGCCCAAGGACTTTCCAGACCTCCCCTTTTCTTCCACCAATCACCTACTAACCTAAGAATCCAACCTCTAAACCTTTTCTAATAAAATTATTGCCTTGAAGCCAACACAGGGAGACAGATTTGAACTGGACTTCTGTCTCTTCATTGTCTTGCAATAAAAATCTTTTCTTTTCTCAAGAAACCCCAGTGTTACAGCATTGGCTCCTACCACTTCAGCCAGCAAGCCCCTTCCGCTCGGTAACAATTTCAGGATTTTTCTGAGCTGTGCAATGGGGTGGGTAGTGATACCCTTCCCCAGGCTGGGAATCCTGGAGGAGCAGGGCTGTGTGGCTGAGGATGAGCTCCGTGTGGGACATGCTGGGTGTAAAGGGCCAGTAGTGGGGGGAAGAGGGGGGCATTCAGGTGGAGACATCCAGGAAGCTCTTGGCTACATGGGCCTGAACCTCTAAGTTAGGAGAGGAGATCTGCATCACTAGCTCACATACTGAGACAGATTGAGGTGATTTGGAGGTATATGCAGAGAGAGAAAAGGAGACTGACAAGGAAACCCAAACCCATCTGGGTGAATCAAGCCATAAAAAGGTAAGAAGGCTCTTTGGAAGACAGAAGCCTTTTCCTGGGGCATGTAAGGTGTTTTACAATTCTGCAGCCTCTTTACAGAGCAACATTGGAAGATACCTCCATCTCAGGGTGCAAACATCGTGTTCTCACAATATTGTTTGAGGGCTGTTACTAAATCCATATCACATCCAATTTTTCCATTTTACAGAGGATAAAAAAATAAAGAAAATAACTATTCAGTTTGGTTACTATTTCTTTCTAACTATATTCCCTTAATGAGGCATTTGCCTGCAACACGGTCTGTTATGTATTCCGTGTTTTATAAAAGATCTCTTGGGGAAAATAACCCAGGAAACACAATTTTTCGGCACCATCTCCTTTTATTAAGAATAATGAAAAGGAAACAAGAATCATTCTCCTAGTCAAACACACTTCTGCTGTGTCTTATTGGTGTTTTTATGACAACTGCCAGGTAGTACAGACGGCCATGAAGTTGCTTTCACACAGATATGCATCCGTTTTACGGCCGTTCTAATGCCCCGGTTGCATGTATATCAAGACAGGTGGGTCTATGTATATAAATCTATTGTACACATATATTTATATATTGCCTATATCTGAGTAAGTGTTTGGGATGGTGCAAGCCCTTAAAATTATACACACAAAATAGGCTCTTTGCCCAGAAAAGCAATCATCCTTCAAAATGGGCAGAAGAGCAAATAGAGAAATTAACTCAGGAGGGGAAATGCAGAACAAAAGTGATTCTGTTAATTGGAAACCCTGCTCAGGTTTTTGGACATAGCTGGGGGTTCTTCACACCCTCTCTCTGGGTGTGTTTGGCCATGCTCGTGGCTGGACTGCTGCCCACACACAGGCAGCTCCTGCCTATGGCTCCAGCCTAGACCTCCCATCAACACTTCAGATGTGTAGATCCTACTGCCAACTGGACATCTTCCCTTGCATGTTCCACAAGCACTTAAACTCTGAGGGTATAAATCTGAGTCCTATTCTCCCTGCCTCCTTTTCCTCAGTTAATAGCCCCACAAGTCATTCCATGGCCCCAGGCAAGGGTCACTCTTGACTCCTCCCTCTCCTTTAACGAAGTCTGCAGATATTTACGGAGCCACTACTAGGTGCCAAGCACTAGTCTAGACTCTGTGTATATAAAGGTGACCTAAAACATGCTCTCTGCTCTCAAGGAGCTCATAGTTCCATGAGGAGGCAGAATCCCTCAGTAGTTAAGAACCTAAGGAAACAAATTCAGAAAGATCCAAGGTCAAATCCCAGCCCTGACGTGGATCTGCTGCCTGATCCTGGGCTCCTAAGCTTCAATTTCTTCCATTGTAAAATGAGAGCAATAATAACAGATTCTACCTCATAGGGGTGTTGTTGTAAGATTTAAATGCAATAATTCATGTCAACCACTTACCACAAAGCCTGAGCACAGAGTAGAAGCTTGACAAATGTAAATCCTTTTTAGGTATCGGCTGGACGATAAGACAGAGATTGCCTGTTACCTCCTATGTCTATCTTCCCCTTCTTCCTGAGTGGTGTTTTAGTGGGCTACATGGCTGCCCAAAATGAGGACACATTTTCTAACCTCCTTTGTGGTTTGGTGTGGTCAGTGTGGCTCAGCTATGGCTAGTGAGACTTCTAGAAAGCCTGCTTAAGAAGGGGATGCCTTCTTCACCCATTTCTCCAAACTGCTCTCTGGAATGTGGATGTGATGGCTGGAGTCACAGCAGCTCTGTCAAAACATGCTTTAGTCAGGGTAGATGTTGCAGGTTGGGTCCCCCAGGAGGCAGACACTAAGACGGAGTTAGTGTGCAAGAGGTTTATCAGGGAGTGCCACTGGGATCTGAACCTGAGGCAGGAAGAGAGAGGAAGCAGGATTGGGCAAAGAGAGGGCCCAGTTGTGACACAGTAGTGATGGGGGTAGGCCTCTATACCCTTCTACTTCTCTGCTTCAATAGTGGGATGTGGGCTGCTCTAGGAGGGTCATGACTCCAGAAGGTAGCTCTGTAGCAGAGGCAGTCTTTGAAGGGAAAGTTGGGGGTTATGTGCTAGCAGCAATTGGGGCAAAAAACCTTTTTTGAGGGAGAACCTGGGAGGTGCCACTTCATGTCCATCTCAGTAAGTCACTGCTGTAAATGGGAAACACACTAAAGTTTATTATTCACTCATGTGACAGCCCATCACATGGATTCCTGGTCTGGTGGTGACTCAGGGACACAGGCTGCTTCCATCCTGGGACTCTGCCCTCTTCTAGATCCTCAGAATCCTCTTGGTTCAACAGGCAGAGAGGGAAAGAGAAGGCAGGACTGTTTGGGAGGTTTTGTGGGCCAGGCCTGGCAGGGAGGTTCTGTCCACATTTCATTGGCCAGATCTTGGCCAGTGGGAAATGTCATTTAGATGCACATTCATGAAGACAATAGATGAGATCTGGGGAATGCTGGAGCAGTCTTTTTCAGAGACTATGAAGATGAAGGCTAAACTCTGGGAAAGGCAGAGTGGTGGCTTGGCGGGAGCCTGGGTCTAGGGGTTGGGGCACCAACATGCCCACCTTGGGCAACTTGCCTTTGGCTTGGCTTATGTAGGACAGATATAAATGTCTACCTTTTCTAAGCCTCTGTTACGCTGTTTACAACCTAATCCCAACTAAACTGAGGGGTAGCAAAGTGAACAATACTGGGTGATGGGTGCTAAGATAGAGTAAACACAAAAGAGGGGCAGTTGCTTTCTCCTCAGGGCTCATGGAGGGCTTCTTGGAGCTGGTGATACCTGAACTGAGATTTGAAGAATGAGTGGAAGTTGACCAGTTGCCAGAGGTGATGGTGGGAGGATGCGGTTCTAGTCACTGACCCAGAGCCAGGGCACAGATGGTGTTTTGCATGAGTCTGAAGACTAAAAAATAGGTGCTTTTGTGACAAACCCCCATAGGACAAAGGGGTTCGTGAAACAGGGAGGATACTCCTTTTGTTCAGAGACTGGTGCAAAAGAGAAATAAATAAATGAATGTGTGAAAATTTCTCGACCAACCCCGAAGCAATTTGATGATCCATTGTTCCCTTGGGGTCCTATAATCTTCCCTTACATAATTCTATTATAGTACATATGATGCTGTGCTCTAATTACTGTTTGATGTATCTGACACTCCACTTGACTTCAAGGTCAAGGACTTTATTTTTATTCATTCTTATGCCCATACCACCTAATGCAGCCTGGCACATGGAGTCCTAAACAGATGTTTGCCAAATGAGTGAACAACACATAAGTCCATTTTGTTGCAAAGAGCAAGGAAGCCATTCTGTAGTTGAACTGAAATCCATTTCCTTTTACCTCTGACCAGCCCAACTTCGATTCTCAGACATTTATTTGGTGCCTGTGATATTCAAGGCTTTGTGTTAAATTGCAGAAGGTGGGCTATAAAGACAAAGAAGCCCCCCTCCTCCACCCTCTGGAGCTTACCAGACTCTATCATAATATCCCACCAGGGAAGAAAGAAGAGTTCTTATTCAGCGGCTTCCCACTGGCTCTGTGTGTGAGTCCCTGAACCTGCCTGGCTCCTCACATACAGATTGCTACACCAGGGGAGGTCCAGCCCAGGCAGAGGAAAGCACACTCTCGAGTTGATGGGACAGCCTGCTGCTTCTAAGCTTTTGAAGTAGGACTTTCAGAATCTGCCCTTCACCAATGTGCAAGAGCTCTGACCCAGATGACTACTCCTCATTCATTCATTCGTTCATTTCATAAAGCAAGCACGGGGCCAGGCACTGGGTGGGCATCAGGGCTTTAGAGATCAGTAAGGTGTAGCAGATATTCTACCCACTGTGGCTCTCACTACTCCCATCCACAACTGCTTTCTACTGCCAGCACCTGTGAAGTTCTACCTGAGGGTTTTCTCTGGCTATTATGTGTCATGGGCTGGCAATGCTGGGAATCAACCAGTGGCAAGTGGGAGATGGTGAATATGTATTTCAGCTGCCTAATGCATCATGTGGAGCCACTCTGGTGCATGCCTGACACTATCTCCCGAAGTCCCCAGGGCTTTGAGCTCTGGTGGCCCACAGTGGAAACCTGCCCATCAGTGCACCCTTCCTATCTTTCTGTCTCTGTGTTATTTCCCCATCCTCCCATGGGTACTTCCTGGGATTTCCTCCTACATCAACTACATGCACTCAAATTCTAGTCTCAAGGTTTTCTTCTGAGGGGAGCCCAACCAACATAGGACACTAGATATCTGTCCTTATAGAGCTGATCCTCTATCAAGAAAGTTTGATGCTTAGTTATATGACAGGGGAGTAGATGCTATAATACGGAAGATACAGGAGCCAGAGGAGCTCACAGTATGGGCCCGAGGAAAGTCTTTTGCAGGAAGCGACTTGAAGCTGAATGTGTAAATTTTCTCAATTTTTTGCTTTGGATATTGATATGGTTTGGTTGTGTTCCCACCCAAATCTCATCTTGAAGTGTGGTTCTAATAGTCCCATGGAAGGGAACCAGTGGGAAGTAATTGAATCATGGGGGAGGTTACTCCCATGCTGTTCTCACAATAGTGAGTGAGTTCTCACGAGACCTGATGGTTCTATAAGGGGCTTTTTCTCCTTCACCCGACACTCATTCTCTCTCCTGCCACCCTGTGAAGTGGTGCCTTCCGCCATGATTGCAAGTTTCCTGAGGTCTCCACAGCTATGTGGAACTGTGAGTCAATTAAACCTCTTTTCTTTATAAAGCACCCAATCTCAGGTATTTCTTCATTAAGAGAAAGTGTGAGAACAGTGTGAGAACAAACTAATACAAATATCTTCTATCTACCATACATTGTTATGCAACAATAGGTCTGAATAGCCTCCTACCCCTGATGTTGTGTAGCACACTGTGTTAGGATTCCTTCTGAATTCCTTTGGAAGGAAAGGGGGATTCATGAGAAGCACCTGCAGGCACCAGCCAGGAAGGTGATTTATATTGGCCATTTCATCTAATTCTCAGGTCAGTCCTGGGAGGCTGGAGCCATGATTCACATTTTAGAGATAAGGAAACAGACTCACATAGGTCCTTCTTGCACAAGAGCACACATCATGCTTTGGAGATGACCTTGAGGGGTGAAAATTATCACTCTGTTATTACTGATGAGGCAACTACCGTGGCTCAGCCAGCAGGAGTGATGGCCTCAGAGGCACATTGTGTTGGAGCTGGAATCAGAAACCACCACTGCCTGACTCTGGTCCTCCACTCTGTCCTTCCTCTCAGGCTGCCTGTGAGCCAGGTGGGATGCCCCTGGAGACCACCATGGGGAGTGCCCACCAAGCACAGCCTTCCACAGGGCTGGGGAGGCTCCAGGGAAAGGATGGTGCTACAGTCTAGTGTCATGTTTAAGAAACAGCTCTGGACTTGTACTACCTGTATGCAAATCTTGGTTCCATAAATTAGAGTGATATGATTTCGGCAAGGCATTTACCTTCTCTGAGCCTCAATTTTCTCATCCATAAGATGGGGATAATCATAGTAACTACCTCAGGGAGTTGCTGTGAGAAATAAGTAAAAGGAAATTGCTCCAGATAGTGGCAAAACAATATACAATCCATAAAGCACTATAGACTCAACTTGCTTAATGTTTGGTAGGAATGGACACTGAGTTGAGATACTTAGAAACATGATTCCATTTTGTCCTCAAGAGTCAGTAAATCTTGGTTACTGTAGCCTTGTAGTATTGTTTGAAGTCAGGTAGTGTGATGCCTCCAACTTTGTTCTTTTTGCTTAGGATTGTCTAGGCTGTAGGGGGTCTTCTTTGATTCCATATGAAATTTAAAATAGTTTCTTCTAATTCTGTGAAGAGTGTCAATGGTAGCTTGATGGGGATAGCATTGAATCTGTAAATTACTTTGGGCAGTATGGCTATTTTCAGGATATTGATTCTTCCTATCCATGAGGATGGAATGATTTTCCATTTGTTTTCTGTCCTCTCTTATTTCCTTGAGCAGTGGTTTGTAGTTCTCCTTGAAGAGGTCCTTCACATCCCTTGTCAGCTGTATTCCTAGGTATTTTATTCTCTTTGTAGTGATTGTGAACGGGAGTTCATTCATGATTTGGCTCTCTGCTTGTCTATTGTTTGTGTAAAGGAATGCTTGTGATTTTTGCACGTTGATTTTGTATCCTGTGACTTTGCTGAGGCTGCTTATCAGTTCAAGAAGTTTTTGGGCTGAGACGATGGTGTTTTCTAAATATAAAATCATGTCATCTGCAAACAGAGACAACTTGGCTTTCTCTCTTCCTACTTGAATACCCTTTATTCCTTTCTCTTGCCTGATTTCCTTGGCCAGAACTTCCAATACTGTGTTAAATAGTGGTGAGAGAGGGCATCTTGTCTTGTACCAGTTTTCAAAGGGAATGCTTCCAGCTTTTGCCCATTCAATATGATATTGGCTATGGGCTTGTCATGAATAGCTCTTATTATTTTGAGATATGTTCCATCAATGCCTAGTTTATTGAGAGTTTTTAACATTAAGGGGTGTTGAATTTTAACAAAGGCCTTTTCTGTATTTATCGAGATAATCTTGTGGTTTTTGTCTTTGGTTCTGTTTAGGTGATGGATTACATTTATTGATTTGCATATGTTGAACCAGCCTTGCATCCCAGGGATGAAGCTGACTTGATCGTGATGGATAAGTTTTTTGATGTGCTGCTGGATTCAGTTTGTCCGTATTTTATTGAGGATTTTTGCATCAATGTTCATCAGGGATATTGGCCTGAAGTTTTCTTTTTTTGTTGTGTCTCTTCCCAGTTTAGGTATCAAGATGATTCTGGATTCATAAAATGAGTTAGGGAGGAGTTCCTCCTTTTCAATTGTTTGGAATAGTTTCAGAAGGAATGGTACCAGCTCCTCTTTGTAATTCTGGTAGAATTCAGCTGTGAATCCATCTGGTCCTGGGCTTTTTTGGTTGGTAGGCTATTAATTACTACCTCATTTCAGAGCTTGTTATTGGTCTATTCAGGGATTTGACTTCTTCCTGGTTTAGTCTTGGTAGGGTGTATGCATCCACGAATTTATCCATTTCTTCTAGATTTTCTAGTTTATTTGTGTATAGGTATTTACAGTACTCTCTAATGGTAGTTTGTATTTCTGTGGAGTCAGTGGTGATATCACTTTATCACCTTTTATTGTGTCTATTTGATTCTTCTGTCTTCTTCTTCTTTATTAGTCTAGCTAGCAGTCTATCTATTTTGTTAATTTTTCAAAAAAATAGCTCCTAGATTTGGTGATTATTCAGAGGGTTTTTCATGTCTGTATCTCCTTCAGTTCTTCTCTGATCTTAGTTATTTCTTGTCTTCTACTAACTTTTGGATTAGTTTGCTCTTGCCTTTCTAGCTCTTTTAATTGTGATGTTAGGATGTCGCTTTGAGATCTTTCTAGTTTTCTGCTGTGGACATTTAGTGCTATAAATTTCCCTCTTAACACTGCTTTAGCTGTGTCCCAGAGATTCTGGTACTTTGTCTCTTTGTTCTCACTGGTTTCAAAGAACTTCTTCATTTCTGCCTTAATTTCATTATTTACCCAGGAGTCATTCAAGAGCAGGATGTTCAATTTCCATGACATTGTGTGGTTTTGAGTGAGTTTCTTAATCCTGAGTTCTAATTTGATTGCTCTGTGGTCTGAGAGACTGCTTGTTATGATTTCAGTTCTTTTGCATTTACTGAGGAGTGTTTTGCTTCCAATTATGTGGTCAATTTTAGAATATGTGCCATGTGGCACTGAAAAGAATGTATATTCTGTTGATTTGGGGAACAGAGTTCTGTAGATGTCTACTAGGTCCACTTGATCCAGAGCTGAGTTCAAGTCCTGAATATTCTTGTTAATTTTCTGTCTTGTTAATCTGTCTAATACTGACAGTGGGGTATTAAAGTTTCCCACTATTATTGTGTGGGAGTCTAAGTCTCTTTGTAGGCCTTTAGAAACTTGTTTTATGAATCTGGGTGCTCCTGTATTGGGTGCATATATATTTAGAATAGTTAGCTCTTTTTGCTGAATTGTTCCTTTACCATTATGTAATGCCCTTCTTTGTCTTATTTGATCTTTGTTGGTTTAGAGTCTGTTTTGTCAGAGACTAGGATTGTAACCCCTGATTTCTTTTTTCTTTCTTCCCATTTGCTTGGTAAATTTTCCTTCATCCCTTTATTTTGAGCCTGTGTGTGTCTTTGCATGTAAGATGGGTCTCCTGAATACAGCACACCAATGGGTATTCAATTTGCCAGTCTGTGCCTTTTAATTGGGGCATTTAGCCCATTTACATTTAAGGTTAGTATTGTTATGTGTCAATTTGATCCTGTCATCATGATGCTACTTGGTTATTCTGCATACTAGTTGGTGCAGTTTCTTCACTGTGTCATTGGTCTTTATATTTTGGTGTGTTTTTGCAGTGGCTGGTGCCAGTTTTTCCTTTCCATATTTAGTACTGGTACCAAAACAGACACATAGACCAAAGGAGCAGAACAGAGACCTCAGAAATAACACCATACATCTACAACCATCTGATCTTTGACAAACCTGACAAAAACAAGCAATGGGGAAAGAATCTCCTATTCAGTAAGTGGTGCTGGGAAAACTAGCTAACCATATGCCGAAAACTGAAACTGGATCCCTTCCTTACACCTTATACAAAAATTAACTCAAGATGGATTGAAGATTAAATGTAAAACCCCAAACCGTAAAACCCTAGAAGGAAACCTAAATAATACCATTCATGACATGGGCATAGGCAAAGACTTTGTGATGAAAATGTCAAAAGCAATTGCAACAAAAGCCAAAATTGACACATGGGATCTAATTAAACTAAAGAGCTTCTGCATAGCAAAAGAAACTATCATCAGAGTGAACGGGCAACCTATAGAATGGGATAAAATTTTTGCAATCTACCCATCTGTCTAATATCCAGAATTTACAAGGAACTTAAACATATTTATAAGAAAAAAACAGCCCCATTAAAAAGTGAGCAAAGGATGTGAACAGACACTTCTCAAAATAAGACATTTACACAGCCAACAACCATGAAAAAAAAGTAAACATTACTGATGATTAGAGAAATGCAAATCAAAACCACAGTGAGATACCATCTCATGCCAGTCAGAATGGAGATTATTAAAAAGTCAGGAAGCAATAGATGATGGCGAGGCTGTGGAGAAATAGGAACACTTTTACACTGTTGGTGGGAATGTAAATTAGTTCAACCATTGTGGAAGACAGTATGGCGATTCCTCAAGGATCTGGAACCAGAAATACCATTTGACCCAGGGATCCCATTACTGGGTATATACCCAAAGGAATATAAATCATTGTATTTTAAAGACACATGCACACATATGTTTATTGCAGTACTATTTACAATAGCAAAGACATGGAACCAACCCAAATGCCCATCAATGATACATTGGATAAAGAAAATGTGGTACATATATACCATGGAATACTATGCAGCCATAAAAAGGAATGAGATAATGTTCTTTGCAGCAACATGGATGAAGCTGGAAGCCATCATTGTCAGCAAACTAACACAGGAACAGAAAACCAAACACTGTGTGTTCTCACTCAAAAGTGGGAGTTGAACATCGAGAACACATGGACACAGAGAGGGGAGCAACACACACCAGGGCCTGTTGTGCGGTGGAGGGTGAGGGGAGGGAACTTAGAGGATGGGTCAATAGGGACAGCAAACTATCATTGCACACATATACCTATGTAACAAACCTGCACGTTCTCCACATGTATCCCTTTTTTTTAAGAAGAAATAATTTTTAAAAAGTCAGTGAAGTTGGCATTATTGCCTTCTGTTTTAGAGGAGGAGAATGGGGTGCAAGGAGGTTAAGTAACTTGCTTAGAGTCACACAGCTGGTGGCAGAGCTGAGCAGTCTGACTCAAGCTAGTGCTCCTGACCACTGCATAGTGACCCTTCCTCTTGGTCTAGCAGGGTCTGTGGCTGACACTTGGAACCTGATCCAATGATTCCCAGGCTTGTCCTTCACTTTGTATGTCAGCACTGGCTCCTGGTATTGAGGCCTCTGAGGGCAGCTGGGCCGTTTTCCTAAGTAGTGTCTGTGGCAGCTCACTTCCTTTGCTGTCAACATGGGATGCTGGCAGGAATGACCAGAGCTGGATTCATGCTGTCTCCATCCAAAGTCCCAGATTGCACAATCTGCTCTCATCTCCGTTCTGCAGGGACCTCACAAGCCCTCCAAAAGGTGCCCATGAGATAACTCACACTACCCACATCCCAGACTCATCTTCCCATCTCAACAGTACTTAGCAATGTACCCATCTTTTAAATTTTGGGCCCTGCTGTAATATTAAGGCAGTAATTTATACACTTGGCTCCTGAGCTCCTGGCTGTTTCAAAGGCATTGATCACCCCGGAGCACTCATACATGATTCAGGCTTACTCCTCCAACTCCTCTGCCAGCTATTGATTCCAATGACATTATTTATCAATTACAAAAGGTTTATTCCTCACTCGCTGTTGCACAAAAGAATCTGCACATTTATTTTACAGCATGATTTATTGACACGTCACCACGCATTACATGGAAAATTGAATTTTTGGAGGCTGGAGAACCTTAGGAAATTTCACAGGTTCAATTAGACAGGAGAACATCAAAGAGTTTAATGATACAATTTTTCATCCATTTGCTGCAGCACTGGGAAAGGAGGGGCCCCAGGGCCAGGTCAGCTCAGAGCCCCAAACTATTCTTTAGTTCAGGTGTGCACTTAAGGATGAAGTCCTCATTGGCTGAAACCCTCCCTCAGACACTTTTAAGCCCGGGCTCAGGGCTTTTATTTATGACTCCCAAGGTCAGGATATTTCTTTAAGCTGGGTTCACCTTTTGTCCCCAGAGCAATAAACCTTTCGTTGGGCTGTTGGGGAGACTTGGACATACCTTTTCTTGAACCATGATGGAAGGAAGGACCATCTGCGTTGGTGAATGAGCCTAAGAGAGAAATGGTGGTGTGATGTTTAGAGCCCATTTTGCATCATCTCTCCATCCATTAGACCCAAGCTCAATCATGAGTTCCCAGAGGAAGGCTTCCCACTCTCCCAGGTGGATCAGACCCCCAATCTATACTCTCCCAATACTTTTCACAGCTTGTATGTATGTTGCTGTGATGATTTGACTAATGCCACCTCTACCTTGGACTGGGACTCTCCGAGGGTAGTGTGCAGGAACTTGGCAACGTTCCCATTCCCATCCGCTGCTGAGAACTTTGTTTCCCAGAATCTTTTTGTCTGTAGGGTTCCAGGTTAGAGTCAGCTGATGAGAGGAACCTGTAGATGCTTTAGATGGCAAAGCAGAAGCAATTATTCTCATGAGGGTCCTGTTATGGGAGCTCCTCTCCTGGAGTTCTCACTTTGGGATCTCACATTGGCCCCTAAATATAGTGGCTTCTTAGACTTCCCTGTGAGCTCTGGCTCCTCTAGCTATTCCAGCATTTGGGGCTGAAATCTTATGGGACTATTACTCTGATCCTCCAGCCCTTTTCCTTCTACCCCTCTATTTTCCCAGCTCCTTGCACATGTGTGTAAGTGCTAATCCGCATATTCAACTTTTTATTCCTGTTGCACTCCTGTCAAGTCCGTTTTCCTGACAGGATTTCAGACTGACACAGTAATGGAAATGTCTTTTCCTTTTCTTGCATTCCTCATGGCCAAGTGCATAATGGAGTGTATAATCAAATATGTTGCCTTTAATTGATACCTTCTTCTGGCTGGTTAACTCCTACATGTCCTTTAAAACTCACCTCCTCCAAGAAGCCCTCCTTCATTCCATGTGTGGGTCAAAGGCACCTCCTCTGGGATCCTGTAATCAGAGCACATATGGTGCTAGATGACAAGCATGTGTTCACTTGCCTATCTGCTGCAGTAGATGATGAGTTCCTTAAGGCTAAGAATGAATCTTAGTGGTCCCTGTTTTGTTACTTCGAGAGGCCTGACTGTCAAAGTAGAGGTTTATGGATGGAATTAATTATTCATTTACCCGTCCTTCACTGTTGGGTATAAGAACAATATGTATGGGCTACTGCACCACCCCTTCACATCGAACCTCTTAGTTGATCCACACGATAAATCCACAGACTGGGCAGGTGGTGGCTTCCATAGGAGGACAATGACACAGCACGAGGGTTGCCCATCTGGAGGAGACACTCAGGATTGGAAGGGAGCCATCCTTTCCCCATTCAGGGTGCGCTCCACAAACCTAAGCTAGACAAGCTTTGGAACAAGCATTAGGCAAATAAAAAGAAGAAGAATAATAAATTATATATTTGGAGCTAATATAGTGATAATCAGGCAAATTGGATATTAAAGAAGCAAATGGCATCTACAATTGTAAAAAGCTCAAATTTAACATTAAAAGTGGTGCTTGAAATGTTTGAAAATGACAGATCATTTGGATCACTAGAGCCACCATTTATTTAATCAACTCTCCATTTTCTAAAATGGGCTAGAGATTAATTTATATCTCTTTGTAACTGTGATAAAGACACACGTCACTTGCTGTGGATACACTTTAAGTAACAGATTCATTCCCATAAGGCTAGCCTTGAAGCAAATTTCTCTAAAGTGAATTAGATTTTCTCATTGATTTACAGGATTAAATTAAAGATGTGTCCTCATGGGAAAAGTTGACCAATAAATGGAATTAATTTTTTTTTTTTTAATGCAAGAATGGAGTAGGCGAGCACTTGCAGAATATTATGGGTGCGGTGGTCCATTACTAGCACCATTCCTGCCGGGAGCTATTGTTCTCTCCCCACCCTTGACTTGCTTTGTGGCATCATTTTTTGCAACATATAAGGCGCTTTCTTTTCCAAACTTTATAAATAGGGGGGGAGTCAGGCAGAAAGGGTGGCCAATATTTACTGAGTCCTTATTCTAAGCTGGTTGCTAAAGGAGAAACTTTTAAATTCTCACAACTACCTTCTGAAGGAAGTTTTTTTATCCTTACTTTAAGGACGGAGAACTTGAGGCTCAGAGACACTAAACCACTTGCCCAAGGTCCTGGTGCTGAGTCTGTCTGATTCCAAGGCCTACGCTTAGTGAGCTTTATTATCAGGATGGAAAGCAATGGTAAAAATAATCCAAAGCCTCAGATAAAGAAAAGATTGACTTTCTGTTTCTCTTTTGGATGAGATCGTGTTCCTATACTCAAATATAGAAATGTCAATTGCCTATGAATTCTCTCAAAATAAAACAAAGATGTTGCTTTGTGGGTGCTTGGTCCTGCTGGCATGGTGGCTGCCTGCTTTGTACCTCCCCGTTTCCGCCTCTAAGTTGGTGATAAGTGCTTCGGTCTTTGTGACTCATACCAAACACTGGCTCATGTCTCTGGGGAAGCAAGGGGACACGGGTTGGGCGGGGGGAAGCAGAAGTGCTGCGATTTCATCCAGGTTCTGTCTCTCTCATTAGCTGAGTGATCTTGGCTAAGTCCCTTTTCCTCACAGAGCCTCAGTTTCCCATCTGTAGACAGAGTCTCTGTTGCCCAGGCTGGTGCAGTGGTATGATTTTGGTCTACTGCAACCTTCACCTGTGCCTCAGCCTCCTGAGTGGCTGGGATTACAGGTGTGCACCACCATGTCTGGCTAATTTTTGTATCTTTTGTAGAGACGGGGTTTCACCATGTTGGCCAGGCTGGTCTTGAACTCCTGACTTCAAGTGATCTGCCTGCCTCAGTCTCCCAAAGTGCTGGGATTATAGGCATGAGCTACCCACCGCACCCGGCCGTCAGTTTCCCATCTGTTAAATAAAGTGGCTACACTGGAGATGCTCTTTGAGGCCACTTCTCCCTCAGATCTGATTCTCTTGGCTTCTTTGATTTCTTTCTGACTGCTCTCAGTGTTCACATGAAACCAAGAATTGACCATAAGTATGGAAAAAAATTGATTGGCCATCTTGTGTATTTAATAACTGGCATTTAAACTGAGAGCTATTTCAGGTTAAAGAATGCTATTTGCAAACATAAAAAGTATCATAAAAGTCAAATATATGCAACCCATACACACACCAGCATCAAATCAAGTACAAAACAGAAGTTGAGTTGCATCATTATAAACTCCTGATAAAGAACAAAGCTGCAGCAGTTTTTGAAGGCAGTTTTCATATAAAAATTGATTTTCTTCAAGCCTCTCCTATGATTAAAATGAGAGAGGATGATGGCTTTTGTGAAGTAGGTTCTTTAGAAACATGAGTTTTGATGTTTAAGCTCATATTAAAATTTCTGAATCTAATGCATCAATGACAAATGTGAATTGGTCTAGAAGACCCCAGAGATAGAGGCAGAGCCTTAAATTTCATATTGTATAAAATTAGTTGATAAAATCAATTTCTGTGTTTCAATCAAGCTTCATGACCTTATCAGGTGGGTAATGTAGTTCCCATTCTACAGATGAGGTGAGGCTCCCAAAGGAAAAGGGTCTTCTCTAGGATTAAAAAGCTAGTAAATTGGCAAACCTGAGACTTGACTCAAGGGCTTCTGACTCCAAATTCAATATTCTTTCAAATGAAACAATTATTTGTCTGACAATGTTTTTTTTTTTTTAAATTTTCTATTTCCATAGGTTTTTGGGAAACAGGTGGTATTTGGTTACATGAGTAAGTTCTTTAGTGGTGATTTGTGAGATTTTGGTGCACTCATCACCAGAGCAGTATACGCTGAACCCAATGTGTAGTCTTTTATCCCTCACCGCCTTCCCACCATTTCCCCTCAAGTCCCCAGAGTCCATTATACCATTCTTTTGCATTTGCATCCTCATAGCTTAGCTGTCACTTATGAGTGAGAACATACAACATTTGGTTTCCATTTCTGAATTACTTCACTTAGCATAATAGTCTCCAATCCTAATCAGATTGCTGTGAATGCCATTAATTCATTCCCTTTTTATGGCTGAGTAGTATTCCATCATATGTGTATACCACAGTTTCTTTATCCATTCATTGATTGATGCGCATTTGGGCTTATTTGTCTAGCAAAGTTTTATTGAATGCCTAGTACATGCTAGGTATTTATCTTAGATTCCAGATGATAGACAGAGGTGCTGCTTTTGGTAAGTTCACACAAGTATTTTCAACAACTAAGTCCATTCTTGCTATCCAATATGCTCCACTGTCCTCAAATTTCTTATAAGCCACTATCGGGAGTTGGGGCTTCATGTTAGAAAATGAGTGGCCATGTCTATGGTTCTGCTTTGGGAAGACCACTCTGGGCAGTGTGGAGGGGGAGCTTGGGAAAGGAGAGGAACATACAGAGGCCAGGAAGCTGGAGGGATGCTGTCTAAATAATCCAGGTGGGATATCAATTAAGGTGGAGAAGAGGGAGAGGACTCATGACTATTTCCAAGTTCAACTGAATGAGACTTGCCGATGCATTTGATGGGAGGAGAGGGAAAATTTGAGGTGACTGTCAGCTGTAGGGGTTTGAATAGGCTCAGTAAATAGCAACTTCCTCCTGCCCAAGTTTTTAACCAATTGGAAAATAAAGGAAGGGGTAAGCAACATAGAAACAAAAATAGCACTTTTATTACAACTATAATAGAGGCAGGAGAATGTGGCTTACATCTCAGCCACGGGTGCTTCCTGATAGTGAACCTTAGAATCTGGAAGACCTCTTTATCTTGCAGCATGGATGGGACAGTTTGTCCCTGGAGGCCACTTGCTTCCAAAAGAAAGGAGAGAGGAGTCTGTACTCATACGCTTTGTGCCCCAGGGCAGGAGGGAGTTACGGGTGGAGAGATGCTGGGCTTCCTTCTCATAGCAGCAAACATGGGGAGTGGGAAAAGTTTGGGTTTCTGATTTGTGCCATTTATTTAGGTGGCAAACGCAGAATACAGGGAGATTTGGGGAGAAGTTGATGATCTTGGTTTTGTGTTTGTGAGGATCTCGTGTATCACCCAGTGTAGATGGCTGGCAGGTGGCTAGCTGGCTCTGTACAGTCCAAAGCTCAGGAGAGATTGATATAGAAACTGTCAACAGATAATAGCGGCTGGAATCATGGTAATAAATGAGGGTAGCCAGGGTGAGGGATGACTTTCTTGAAAAAGAAGAGAAGGCAGAGGGCAGAATGTGAATGAGAAGAAAAAAAAACAGCCTTCGAAAGAGACTGAGAAAATGTAGATAATAGGTAAAAGAAAAATAGGAGGGCATGGGATCAACAAAGGCAAAGAAAAAGAATGTTTTTGGAAGGGGAAAGAACAGAGCAGGAGCCTTCGATCCTAAATAACTTGGATTTGACATGTATTTCTGTCATTTTTTTGCTATGCGATATCGAGTTAGGTACTTAATAAATGGTAGCTATGAAGATAATGGTGACAACGATGATGATGAAGATTGAAGAAAGTGGTTGCAAGTGTTGCAAGAGACAGGAAGATCAAGCTGGACAAGGTCCAAAAAAGTAGAAGAGAATAGTTTACTCCTGTAAAATCTATTTTGAGGAGCAAGACGAACACTCATGAAACAATTAGATTTTCTCCTCATGATTTCACCTTACACTTTCCTAACACACTTGTTCTAATAAGAAGGTTAAAAAAAAAACCCAAAACTAATATTACAGACATGGAGGCGGATGCATATGCAAGGAAGTTATTAAAACTGCCTTGATTTTAATAAATTTACCACCAGGTAGCAATCTCTCAATGTCGCCTCTTTCCAATTTGCATGTGTAACTGGCATCTCGTTAAAACATCATTAAGAAACTGAAAACCAGGAAGACATAAACAGACACAGAGAAGAAACAGGGGCTCGGGGGCGGGGGAGGCTGTGGGTAGCAGAAGAGAGGACTTCTTGCAGGAAACGAAACAAGAAACCTAACTTGGTTCTCCAAACCCAACCTGATTAGCAAGTGATGGGAATCAGAGTTTACGTAGATACTGTTTGCAAATCGGCAATTACAAGACTCGTGTGAAATCTTTATTTTCTTGGAATGATTGAAAATTGCAATACAGGATGCTGTCACTTTTCCTCAGCTGGATCATCACTTACGTGTTTGGGAGAGCTTCTTCCAAGAATGCACACAAGCTGTGGATACACAAGGTGTGTCCTTGGAAGAAACTCTCCTGAACATGTAAGTATTGGTCAGGACAAGCCCCATGGTGACTTGGCTCTTGGATTTTGCATCCTCTTCTGTGGCCAGATAAACTTTTATTTATTTATTTTTGTATTGGTGTGTGTTTAACTGTGCTTTTTACTATTATAAAAGTAATATGTAGCCTCTGCTGAAAAACTAAACAAACAAATAAACAAAAAATTATATGAAAAGACATTGGGCCAAACTAATCTTAACAGGTGATATGGTTTAATGAAAAGAGCTCAAGCTTTGGAGATAGGCAGGGGTGGGTCTGACTCCGGGTTCTGCTGTTTAACTATTGTGCACCATGGGACTGAGTTTCTTTGTCTGTAAAATGGGGAATGTGGTTTTGGGCGGATGAAATGAGAGAGTGTTAATGAAGTACTGGCATATAGTATTTTGTACTTTGAAGCATTCAATATATGGTTGTTACTATTTTAAATGATCTTCCTTTTCTTCCTTCTAGAAAACTATTTTAAATGATCTTCCTTTTCTTCCTTCTAGAAATCACTCCACCTCCTTAAAATTCTTTACTGGCTTTATGAACACTGACAAACACTGGCAAACAAGGCCTTCCATTATCTGGCCCTAAATTATCTGTTTAGTACTTTTCTATATAAGTATCACAAAGACAGAAATTGTTGTGTGTGTACATTTTACTGGTCTGTGTAGGCTAATGATTGAAACAACCCAGACATTTCAGGGGCTTAGCCCGGAATTAAAGCTTGTTTCTTTTTCATGCCACAGTATAGCATGGGATGGGGGTTGCTCTGCTCCATACAGTCATCCAGGCACCCAGGCTCCTCCCACTTTGTAGCTCTGCTCTTCTCTAGGTGCATGGACTTCTCACCATTTACCCACAGAAACAGATAATGGCAAAGACGCAGACACTCTTTACTGCCTGGGCCAGATGGTGCCACACTTATCACTCCTGTCACATTCTATTAATGAAAAATAGGCCCATGGCCCCATCAAGATGCGAGGGCAAGCTGAGAAATATAGTTTGTCTGTGAGCTCTGAAAATGGTGAGAATTTGGAGATGATGGGGGGTAGTTCTCCCAGTCTCTGCTCCATGTGTGGCTGCAACATATAGAGGTCCAATCAAACAATCTGGAAAAGACTCTAATTGGCTTGTCTTGAATCATGCATGTAGCCTCCTGCACAAGAGTTTCCAGGTACTCAGAATGACATTTCCCAACCTCAGCCACATGACTCAAGTGAGAGAGGATCTGTTTCTTGGAAGAAGGAGGAAAACCATGCTGAGCAGACCAACGTTTCCAACACCCAGCTGGGTGGCCTGGGGGATGGACATGTGTGATGGAGAGGACACAATCCTCACTCTCAACATGCCTGCACCTACCAAACCATTAGGGAATAATTCTGGCTGGGGTTGAATCAAATGCTAGATGATAGGGATTATATCAATAATGCAAGCTTAATTCAAAGAAAAAAGAAATGGGAGTGCAAATGGAGCAGCCGCAGTGTGGCAGAAAAAGGATTATTTGTTTAGGTAGGAGACCATCCCTGTGTGACTTTGGGCAAGATGACCAGCTGGGAAACTTTGGTCTCTTTCATTGTTAAAATAAGGGATAATCCCCACACAGCATGGCTGAAGGCATAAGAGAGGTAATATACAGTCATGTGCTGCATAATGACATTTCAGTCAAGGATGGACCACATATACAGTGGTGGTCTCCTAAGATTATAATACCATGCTTCTACTGTATCTTTTCTATGTTTAGATATGTTTAGTTACATGAATATTCATCATTGCATTACAGTTGCTAACAGTATTCAGTACAGTACCATATCATACAGGTTTTTAATCTGCAGCAATAGGCTGTACCTGACACATTTGTCAGGATGCATCCCTGTCCTTAAGTGATACATGACTTTACATGAAAAATTCAGATGAAAAACGTTTAATTTGATAATCACTAGTACTCAACAAAGACTTCATGGAGACATAGAATTTCTGGAGTTTGGGTGGGTCAAAAGTACAGGGTGGGTATGCAGAGAAGAGGGGTGCTGAGGGCATCCCCAGCCAGGGTAACAGTGGAGGCAGTGGTCCGGAAGTGGGACTAAGCCTGTTGTGTTGGGACAGTGGAAGAGATTCCTTGCATGGACCTCAGCCTACAGAGCTAAATTTTCCCCTCCTTTGGCTCCCCAAGTCCTTCCCATGATAAGAATTTGGAACCCAGGCCAGGTGGTTCTACCTGTGGGTGACAATTCTCCATCTTTCTATGGGTAGCTGGCCAGACCAGTTTCTGAGGGCGATTTATAAACCAGGGGCAGGGCTGCTGCCCACCTGGAGATCCAGTGTAAAAATTTGACTTAATGAGTCCCTGTTTTTCTGGCTTTATACACACACACACACACACACACACACACGCATGTACACTGCAGATTGCACAGACCGAGGTTAATGACCTTCATATAAAAGGCTCCTAACTCTCCTCCTGGTGCTGGGGGCAGCATCTCCTGAACTCG
The DNA here is from genome assembly GCF_009828535.3 of Hylobates moloch. NCBI lineage: Eukaryota > Metazoa > Chordata > Mammalia > Primates > Hylobatidae > Hylobates > Hylobates moloch. The sequence continues at coordinate 92,350,211 of NW_026652285.1, read as the reverse complement.
GACCCTTGATGTGTGAAAGCTAATTGGGGCCAAATGGCTCTACAATATGTATCCAGCTGATGGGGGAAGAAGGCTGCCTTCAGAGTCTTGTCCCAGAACTTCTTGCAGATGTCTGTTCCGTTCACATTGTTGCCCTGGAAGTATGTATAACAACATTTCCATTTAACCAAGGATCATAGCACATAGTGAGGCCCAGACCTCTGAGACGGCTTGTTTGAAATCATGCAGATATATTTGTGGATTCTTGTAGAGTGCCTTCTACACACCAGACACACACTATGTTTTGCCTCTGACCCTCACAAAAGGGCTGCAAGATAGAAGTTTTTATTCCCATTTTACTTATGAAGTAAACGAGGCTCAGAGAGAAAGAGATTTCCACAAGGTCACACAGTAAGTAAAAAAGACAAAGCTGGGATTCAAGATGAGATCTTTCCATCATAACCAGCAAACACCAGGAATAGTGGTGTTTAGCAGCAGATGTTCATTGCACACTTGTTCTGAGCCAGGCTTTATGCTGAGTGCCTTTATATACAAGACCTCATTTAATTCTTGCAACTATCCCAGGAGATTGGAATGACTGCTACTGTGGCCATTTCACAGTTGTGGAAACTGAGGCCTGGTCACTTGAGTTAAGTAACTTGCCCAAGGTTCTCCAGAGGAAAGTTGGGGTGTCAGGCTTTGAACTCAGGCTTTCTGACTCTGAGTTCCTCTTGCACAACCACTGCATTAAACTGCCTTGTTAAGGGTAATCCTTACATCTCTTTAATTTTATGTGTACTCTTATGTGTCCCAGAGACAGGTATAGGAGGATAAGGGACTACTATTAGTTTAGTGCAAAAGTAGTTGCGGTTTTTGCCATTAAAAGTAACGGCAAAAACCGCAACTACTTTTGCAGCAGCCTTTTAGTGAGCACCTACTCTTTTCAATGCTTTATGTAAGTTACTTCAGTAACCCTCACGATGACTCTACATGGTGGGAACTCCTGCTATGTCTGTTCCTCAGATGAGAAAACCAAGGCTCAGAGATGCAGGGTGACTTGGCCAAGGTCACAGGGTGTGACCAAAGAGATCTTTGGTCCCAATAACCAAGAAGCCTGGAATCTCCTTGAAATGGCTGGGGATAAACATTTATCCATTTATTGGTTTAGGTCAGTATGTGGCAAGAACCTGAAGTGTTCCATGCTGCAACAAATTAGGACCACGGATGAAAAGGATTAAGGAGCACCCAGCTAGCTGGTAAAGCAGTGTTTCTCTTTGTCTGTTGAAGGTGTTTCCAGAAGACATGAGCATCTGTAATCTCTTGGTAGACTCAGTAAAGAAAATCTGCCCTTGGCTGGGCATGGCCGCTCACATCTGTAATCCCAGCACTTTGGGAGGTCAAGGCAGGGATCATTTGAGCTCAGGAGTTCGAGAACAGCCTGGCCAAATGGTGAAACCCCTTCTCTACTAAAATATAAAAATTAGCCAGGAGTGGTGGTGGGCACCTGTAATCCCAGCTACTCAGGAGGCTGAGACAGGAAAATCACTTGAACCTGGGAGTCAGAAGTTGCAATGAGCTGAGATTATGCCACTGCACTCCAGCCTGGGTGACATAGCAAGAGTCTGTCTCAAAAAAAAAGAAAAAAAAAACTGCCCTGACCAGTGTGAGTGGGTATCATCCAGTCCATTGATGGCCAGGATAGAACCAAAAGGTGCAGGAGGGGAGAATTCACTTTCTCTTGAGCTGGGACATCCACATTCTCCTGCCCTCAGACATAGAGACTTCAGGTTCTCAGGCCTTCAGACCCAGACCGATTTATACCACCAGCTTCCTTCAGTCTCCCGCTTGCAGACTGGCATGTTGTGGGACTTCTTGGCCTCCATAATTGCATGAGCAAATCCCCATAATAAATTCCCTCTTATTTACCTATCTATATGTATCGTATTGGTTCTGTTGCTCTGGAGAACCCTGACTAACACACAGGGCAAGGGTTTAAAATCAGATATATCTGCTGTCAAGGGCGTTTTCTCTAGTGTACATTACTGCCCTGTGTTTTCCATCCATGTTCCTAATTTGTTTCAGCATAGGACTCTTCAGGTTCTTACTGCATATTGACTGAACCAACAAATGGATAAATGCTTCTACCCCACCACCTCAAGGAGATTCCAGGCTTCTTGGTTATAGGAACTAGATGTTTCTTTGCTTGTATTCCCCTAGGCTAAGAGCCCCATGAGATCAAACAGGGAGAGATTTCTGTTTAAATCTTGCCATTCGTTGAACACACAGCCTGTGTCAGGTATTGGCTTAAGCACTCTAAATACTTTAATCCACCCATGACTTCAAGGTAGGCATTGTTATTCCTGGGCTCAGAGGAGATGGGTGGCTTGCTCAGGGTCACCCAGCTCGTGAGGGGAAGTGCTGTGATTAGAACCCAGACCTCCTGCTACTAGGTCCTGGCCAGTTCCATTGCATCACTGCCTTTGGCGTGGTGGAGGTTTATAAAAAGAAAGAGCTGGTACCAGAGCAAAAGCATGTCGACTGCCCTACAAGTTAGAAAAAAAATGTATAGGTAACTTTATTTGACTCCAAACACTTTACTCTCTTTCCTTTTTTTTCCCCCCTCTTTAATGTATTTGGAATTAGAGATAAGCTTGAAAGATGCCAGCAGGGCCTGCTAAAAGCCTGCAAAAAATGACAAGGAAGATTACACAGCTGGAAAAAACTGTTTCAACATTTCTTGTGACATAAAAAAGCAAAGCCCGAAACAACAAAAAACCTACACGTAAGAGACGAGAACATCTGTGGAAAACCAGTGGGTGAAAATCACAGGAATCCTGGCTTTAAATCCATATAAAGAAGACCTTCAGCAGCCAGAGTCATCCAACAGCAAGACAGGCTTCTGGAGAGAGAGTGAGGTCCCAGTTCCTAGAAGTATACAAGGGCTGCTTACCAGGTGCTGAAGGGGCAGGGTAGGAGGTGACGCAAACATCTAAGGACTTGACTAGGTCACCCCATGAAATTAATCCCAACTTCACCCTATTGTCTAGACTAGAGGCTTACCCTGACCATTTCTACTGATTGGGCATATATATATATATATATATATTTTTTGTTTGTTTGTTTGTTTGTTTTTTTTTTTTTTTTTTGAGACGGAGTCTCACTCTGTCACCCAGGCTGGAGTGCGGTGGCACGATCTCGGCTCACTGCAAGCTCTGCCTCCCGGGTTCACGCCATTCTCCTGCCTCAGCCTCCCAAGTAGCTGGGACTACAGGCGCACCCGCCACCACGCCTGGCTAATTTTTTGTATTTTTTTTTTTTGTAGTAGAGACGGGGTTTCACCATGTTAGCCAGGATGGTCTTGATCTCCTGGTCTCGTGATCTGCCCGTCTCGGCCTCCCAAAGTGCTGGGATTACAGGCGTGAGCCACCACGCCCGGCCTGATTGGGCATATTTTAAGTGCCAAGCACTGTGCTAAGCAATTTTCTCATTCAATTCAAGTATCAGAGGGCCATGCTTTACTTCTTAAGAGCTAGATAAGATCAATTTGGATTCTTCATGATTTATAGAAAGTCCAAAACCCTCCTCATGGTTTCTGTATTTCTGGGGCAGTGTGTGTATTTGTATATATGTGCGTGTGTGTGTGTGTGTGTGTGTGTGTGTGTGTGTGTTTCATGGAGAGGGGGTTCACTCAAGGGCATCTCTAGCTCTGAGTTTCTGTTTCCACTGAGTCAGTTCACTTTCTGGAAGGACTTTCTTTCTGCACTTGTTCCTGTTTCAAGATCTGGAACTCAGTCTCATTACTTGATTTCCACAAAGAATCACTGGTGGGCCTGTAATGGACTGTTCAAAAGGTTTGTAGCCATAGAGGTGACTTAAGTTTACTGTCACACTGGTCTTTAAGGTAAAAAAGAGAGAGATGGTTGAAGCTGTGGTGATGAAAGCAGCAAGGGATATCAGCCACCCCAGTTCTTAAAGGAGCTTTTTCACTGCCCCACTCTTGGGCATTCTGTACTGGCCATCCCACCTTACATAGAGTCTGGTCATCTCCTCAGCTCTCTGGCTTCTTTCTTCCCTTCTCTCTTTCCTCCCTTCCCTGTCAAACAACCAGCCAACGCACCATCCAATCCACAGACTAACCAGTCACCCAGCCAGCCAACAAATCAACCAACTACCCAGCCAGCCAACAAATCAACCAACCACCCAGCCAGCCAGTCATAAGCCTATCATTATTTATTTATTTACCTACTTTTAGTTGCCAAGGTTGGATTTGAACTCCTGGGCTCAAGTGCTCCTCCTGCCTCAGCCTCCCGAGTAGCTGGGACTGGAGAATTTTGCCACCATGCCTGGCTCTTGACATCATTTAAAAAGAAAAAGTCACCACATGACATGCCATATGAAACTTGAAAAAAAAAAAAAGGAAGGAGAGAAGGAAGGAAACAAAAGAGAATGAGCAGCCTCTTCTTTACTAATGCAGAGCAATTCTGTACTCCCTTGGCCCTGAACTCCAGACCTGCCTTCTGGTTTCCTTCCACCCAAATAGTTTATCAAGGTGTTTTCCAAAACTCACACCCACATTTACTTTGAACTTTCTGCCTCGATTCTAGGCACCATCCGGCACTTCAGGTTTGCAATCTGCAAAATCTTCTTTAATCCTTGTAATGACCCTGTGACATATGGAAAACTATCATCCTCATCTTCCATGTGAGGAAACTGAAGCTGGGAGGGAAGAAGTCACACCTCCAAGGTACATGGCTGGTGAGGGGCAGAGCCAAGAGTGGGATTGGGGCAGGTTGTCCCACACTCATAAATCTGAAAGATCAGAGCCGCCTTCTTACCTCCTGAAATCTGGTGCTATTATTAACACAGCGTCTTATTTTTTGACTCCACCAAGCAAACATTATCTCATTTTCTCCTTAGAGCAGCCCTGGAGGTAGGTATATTCATCCCTACTTCACGGTTCCAGAAAACCAGTGTTTAGCAAGGTGGCTTGCCCAGGGTCCCAACCCCTCTGGGGTAGTGTAACCAGGGAGTTGAATCCATGGCTCCCTGCAATTGTAAAATTGTGCGCTTAACCTCACTATACATGCCTCCTGGATACAGACATTAATGAAATACAGAGATACAGAGAAGTGGGCATCTAGCGATATTCACAATGATCAGTTCTGTAACAGGACTTCTTGGAGTCTAAGTATCACAGAGGGGGCATGGCCAGCTCTGCCGCCCAGGGGAGGCCCCACAGAGGAAGTGACGTGGAGCAAGGTTCAGAATGGTGATTAGTAGCTTACTACACAAACATACCTGTGAGCAGGGAAGGGCATTCTAGGCAGAGTGGACCTCCTAGGGAATGACAGCCTCACACAGTAATTGTGCCTTTGTGGGGAGCTATAAGCAGGTTGGAAAGACTGGCTTCTCTGTAAGAAAGGGAAGTGGTACAAACTGAGGTCAAAGAGGGCAGCAGGGACCAGCTCTGGAAAGGCCTTGAATGCCAGGCCAAGGGGTTAGACTTGACCCTCAGGGTCGATGGAGAGCCATGGGAGACTTCTAAGCAGGGGAAGGATGTGGTTGCTTTAAGCAGGGTGCCACACACACGCAGGCACGCGCCTTCCCTTTCTCAACCACATTCATCTTCTTTTCAGGAACGGGTACTGAGGTTTTAATGAACTCATTACTCATTCCACTGTCAGGTGAGTCCAGTTGCAGTGGGAGGGCGGGCAGAGGGCTCTTCCCGCTGAGGCCATGCTGCTGCGATCTCATCAGCAGCCGCCTAGCCCTGTCCCTGGCAGAAGCTCACCCAACGTGTTCTGCCATGACCCTCCCCTCCCACCTCCTCCCAATCCCATGCTTTGCTGCCTCCTGAACTTGCCAACATCCATTTCAATGGGCTTGATTGGAATAATGTCTCCTTGGAACTTACTACCATCTGTCTCCCTACACCATTGCCTCAGTGGGTGCCTCTGCATCTCTATTTCATGGCTGGGCGCAGGAAGCTTCTGTTTGTACCCTGGACAAGCAGTCTGTTTCTCTGTCTATCTGTCCTCTTTGCACCCCTACCTCCAGCTTGGGCCTACCCATCCAGTATCTCCTCCTTCCCCTTCCCTTCTCCTTTCCATGCTGGACTTTTGGCCTGACTTGCTCTTTCTTTCCTTACCTTGAACTTGTCTGAATGTCTGTCTGCTTTTCTGTCTCTTCACACACTAGTCCCTCTGATCGTTCACCTCTTTCACTCTCTACCTCTCTGCCTTTTCCAGGCATTCTCTGGAAACAGACTGCTCCAAGTCTATTCAATAGAAGGGTATATGGTTTTGCAAATTCCCGACCATGTGGATTAGACTCAAGTAATCTGTGGAAGGGACTTCAAGTGAGAAAGGAACTTCTCTTTCCCGCTTATCACTATGAAGGCAGAGATGAGGCCACTAGGGACGTAAGCATGGGGCACTCCATTGTTCCAGATACCAGGCACCTCCTTTTCTTCCTCTCATCCTAAACCACATGGCCCTTACCCAGGCAGGAGCCACAAGCCAATCTGATGTTCCAAGTTAGACTGTAAGCAGCCAGAGGGCAAGGAAAACCCTCTGTGTCATGGGATCATGGGCTTCCAAGGGTGAAAAGACCCCTTGAGATTCAACTGTTACCAATTTTCTTTTTCCCAGATGAGAAGTTTGAGGCTGAGAAAAAGGCATGTGTTTAACGACTGGCTTAAGGTCATTCATGAAGGGTCAGGCTAGATCCCAGGCCTGGTGACCTGCAGATGAGGGTTCTTAAGCCCAAAGAAGCACATGGCATGTGAAGTTCCTGTGCAGGGCTTCAGGGCACAGGGTAGGCAATGGTCTTCTGGTTTGCATGTAGCCCGACTTTACACCTCTATGGTAACACAAATGGACCATAGCAACTCTCTTCCTTTAGTATTTATGGCATAATGTTTACCAGAATTTATTCCTTTCTTCCTTAGTGCAGGGTTGTTTCTAGGGAATGGCTAGCCAATCAAAAACTACATTTCCCAGCACCCCTTGCATCTACGGGGGAATACGTAATTAGTTCTTGCCATTGGATTGTGAGTGGAAGCAATGTGTGTCATGTCTAGATGAAAGTGTTTAAGAAGAGGTTGTGCCTGATCCACATACCCATTTTCCTTTTTCATGAGCCAGATGCAGAGGACTCCAAGGCCCTAAGGGATGGCAGAGCCACAAGACAGAAGGAGCCTGGGTCACTAAATCATACAGAGAGCCACCTGCTAACCAGAAGCACCCACATTGACCTGTTACCTGGGCAAGAAGGGATTTATTTGTTATAGCTGCTGGCATCTCCCTAAAAAAATACAGTGTTGGCCATAGGTTCTATACTTATAGGAACTCACCAAATCTGCTTCCTAAAGTATAGTCATTCTCATTCACCTATGTTTGGTGAAGAGGCTCTGTCTTGGAATCTTCTAAATTGCCAAATTTCAGAAAACAAGTAAAGGGTAGAGGTGAGACTGACCCATCACTGCCTGATCATGGCTCACACAACTCTCTGGGCTCTCGCGGCTGCCTTGAGTTCTCACCTATCCCTCCAACTTTCCCTTTCTCATTATTTTGCCCCACCAGTAGTCTTTTTAAAAATTTATTTTTTATTATTTATTTAATAATAATTATTTTTATTTTTAAAATTGCTGTGTTAGGCTGTTTGTGTTGCTATAAAGGAATACCTGAGGCTGGGAAATTTATAAAGAAAAGAGGTTTGATTGGCTTATGGTTCTGTAGGCTGTATGGGAAGCATGGTGCTGGCATTTGCTTTTGATGAGGGCCTCAGGAAGCTCACAATCATGGCAGAAAATGAAAGGGGAGTAAGAAGTCACAAGGCAAGAGAGGTATTGAGTGAGAGAGCAAGAGAGAGAGAGAGAGAGAGAGAAAGAGAAAGAGGAGGCGCCACACACTTTTAAACAACCAGATCTTGTGTGAACTCAGAGCGAGAGCTCACTCATCACCAAAGGGATGACCCAAGCCATTCATGAGGGATCCACTCCCATGATCCAAACACCTTCCACTTAGGCCTACCCCACCTCCAACACTGGGGATTATATTTCAACCTGACATTTTCAGGGGACAGATATCCGAACCCTATCAATTGACAAATAAAAATTGTATATATTTATGTCACATAACATGTCGTTTTGAAATAGGTGTATGTTGTGGAATGATTAAACTAAGCGAACCTTTGGTCTTTTATTCTGTTCTTCAAACACATTAGGTGTACTCCTGACTTAGAGCTTCTATACCTGCTATGGTCTCTTGGATTGCTCCAACCCTAGATCTTCTAACGCTGTCTTTTTTCTTGTTAACCAAATTCTATTTCAGACACCCTCTCTTCATTGAAGTCTTCTCTGACCACCCGGTCAAATGCAGTTGACTCCAACTCGCCATCAACGATCATCCAACCTCTATTACAGCTTCATGGTTTACATTTTTAATGGCCTTTGCCACTACTTCAAATTATCTTGACCATCTACCTGCTCACTCATTTATCGTCACCACATACCTCCCTTTAGTCTCTGCTTCATTTAAGGAAACAGATGCTCAGGAGGGTAGTGTAACTCACCAGAAGTCACATCACCACTAAATAGTCATCCCAAAATTTGAACAGGTCTGACAGATTCTGCAAACGATGGTTTCTTCTTTACTACGCTGTTCTCTAGACACAGCAATAACTAGAGGGATGCACTTGTTTTATCAGGACATAACTTGAATCATGAAACCCAAGGCAGGGTGATATAGAGGAAAGAGCATGAATTATTGGGTTGGCAAGCCTAGGTTCATGGCCTGACATTGACATTTTCCAGTATTAAACATCTCTGCATTTTTTTCTCTCAAAACAGAATTAACATTCTTACTTCAAAGAGGTAACATACATTACCTTCAAAGAGGTGATTTGAGGACTGAAGGGGATAATGTACGGAGCAGGTAACCTAAGGCCTGCACACAGTGAGTCCTCAGGCATGCACTTCTTTTCTAACAAAGATATCAACATTTTTCCTGAGCATTCTACCTTCATCAGTAGAAAGACAAAATTGTAAATTTGAGTAAAACCACAAAAGATTCTAAAAAGTGGCTGATTCATTCCTAATTTCTTTCCCAGGCTTTTTTGGGAAGTTAAAATCCAAGTCAGACTCCTAGACCTCATCCCAGTTACTGTGCTGAAAGCAAACAGACTTTAGGATTAAAAATTTTCCCTCATTTTCCCCCCTACAAAGAACAAATGTCACGGACAAGGGGCAAACTCGTTATAGCTAGGTTTCTATCTGCCTAGTCCAGATGCATGTGCTAAAATATGAGGCCAGTTCCAATGGCCAACATTCAGGACCATGTGCACTGTGACTAATGTATGTAAAACACACACAGAGCTCCTCTTTCCCAGCATCTGGACCCCAAAGCAAAAGTTAGCTACAGAGAAATTTCCGACAGTCTCTCCAAAGTCTTCATTGCTTTTCAAGTTTGGAGGCAGTGAATCTGGCTTAAAGCAAAAAAGCCCTTAGTTGGGACTGGGATTTTATATATATATATATATATAGATGTTACTGTCCTGATGGTGTTCACTGGCCCCGGCTATAAAGTTCACATTTTCTGTATCAGTCAGGACAGCCTAGATTGTATACTGATAACAAATAACTCCGATTTCTTAGGGGCTTAAAACAGCAAGGGTTTATTTGTTGTTCATGCTACAGGTCTAGTGCAGCTTGCCAGGTGATCCATGCTTACTATAACCACTCAGGGTCCTAGGCCAATGGAAGAGCCACCATTGCAAACTTTGCCAGTTGTTGGGCCTGGAGGAGAAGAAGGATCTCACACTGATAGTTAACTGTTCAGCCAAGAAGTGACATCTGGCCCTTACACGCCCAATACATCTGCCAGAGCTGGCCACATGGCTCCATCAACCACAAGGGGAGCAGAACTTGCAAACCTACTATGTGCCCAGAAGTGGGGGAACCAGAGATACTGGGGATCACATTTCAACCTGACATTTTCAGAGGACAGATATCCAAACCCTATCAATTGACAAATAAAAATTGTATATATTTATGTCACATAGCATCTTATTTCTGTTCCTCACGCTTCCTGGATGGGTTACCAAGTCAAGGTGATTCAAGTGTCATCATGAACAAAAAAAAATCTCATTCCCTTAGCTCCATGGCTATGATCCCTGCTTGAGCTCAGGCTTCACAACAGTTAGGCTTGTCCACTAACTATTGCATCCACCCCAATCTTGTCTCTTTGCCACTCTTCACCTTGTATTTCATCCTTGGCTTCTCAGTCAGAGTGATTACCCATACCTCCCAATCCACCAGGTCATTCTCTTCCAGATAACAAATCTTGGGGCCCTCTGACACCATCTTTCCTGCAACCCAGCCTAGATTTATAGAGAGAGGTCTTGTTTGCTTCTAGGAAAAGTCCTTTCAGGACCCTTTTGAAGCTGTGAGTCTAGGGCTCTATTATTATTCTCATCCATGAAGCTGCAGACACACACCTCCTGCAGGGGGTCCAACTCAGACACTTAATTAGCAAAGAAAATTAAACCCCAAGGAACTGGGTTCCACAGTTGCTGGACGACTTCTTGTGTGACCTGCTGCTCAGCTGGGAGGAGGGACGTGAGATGTCTGGGCCTCAGTGTTGGAGCATGCTGGACCCTTCACAACCCACTGGCCTTACCTTGCCTGGCTGCCTTGTCCCCAGGGATGTCTCCCAGGCTCTCCTGCATGTTCCACCCACTTTCCCTCGGGGGATGTTATTATTCTTTCCCAACAGATGAACATCAAAAGGCAAAATCCCCAATTCAGTCCATCCAAATAAATGATAACCCTCCCTCCTATGAACACAGGCCTGCCCCACTGACAAAGCATGTTCACTGACAGTGGCTCACTGCATTTTTTCAGCAACACCGTGAGGTGGATTTAATCACCATCCACATTGGTAGGTGTAGAAATGGAGGCTCAGGGTGGCCAAGTCGCCAGTCGGTGAGCTGCACGGTGGGAACTGGAATCCAGGCCTTTGGGTTCTCCCAGGGTAACTTTCTGCTCCACTGGTTGGAGCAGAGACTCTGGATTGCACCTACCACAGAACTAGATGTTTAGAAAGCCACACTCAGACTCAGTTTCCCCTAGCCTTCCTGGCTTGGCCTGGAGCTGTGGCCAGACTCAGAACCACAGGCCAGGAGATAATCAGGCTGTTCCCTGTCTGCTCCCATCAGCAACAATGGGCCAATTAAGACAATTACTGCCGGTTTATATAACAGGAAATAGGGATCACCGTGCTCAACTCGTTGAAAATCTCCTATAAAAGTGCTAACAATGCATTAATGTATTAATCCCCTTAATCCTGTCGAATTACCACAGAAGCGCTCTGCAGAGCTGACAGTGGCTCTCCCTGTCCCTGTGGTGGGCACCGCTGTCTGTGAGGCTCCGGGCTGTCCTCTCCGGCCACCCTTTCCCCCCTCAACACTCCTCAGGAAGCTCTCAGGAGCTGCAAGGACAGGATGGCAACTGAGGACTTTTGGCAGGAGATAAATATTGATTCTTTTAAAGACAGATGATGATGCATTAAGCAAAGATTCTTTTTTGATTCTTTCTCAGCAAGGAGAGACTCAGCTCTGGGCAGCCGACTCTATCGCTTGCTGTGTGGTCTTGGGCTAATTTTCTAGGTTCTCTGAGTCTCCAATTCCTCATTTGTAAGACGTGGTAATAATAGCTCATTGCAGAGTTGTTGAAGGATTCTAAAGCTGCAGGCAAATACCTGACATATGAAGGCATTCCAGAAATCTGTCCTTTTTCCAGCTGTAAAATGGGAATAAGAATTCCCACCATGAGGGTTAAATGAAATTGCATGCCTCAATTTCCTGACAGACAGTCGGGCTAATGGACGCAGTAGTTCTTTCCCTTCTCATCCTTGTTTGTTGTTTTTGTTTGATTAAAATGCTGCCCGACTTTCAAGAGAGCTTAGGAACAAAGACTGTGGTGCTGAATGAGTTGTTCAGATATTTCATTTATTCTAAAGCAGGTCATGTATTTTCTGAGTCTCACTCTTCAAGGTGGAGAGAATTTCATCCCCAGGTCAGCCTACATGGGGTCATCCTATTCTTCCTTACAGGCATGTTAGAATGATTGGGGAGGAGGGTGCTGGGATGGGTCCTGGACACCTAAAAGTGGGGAAGAGGCTTCAGTCTCTGACTGCCTCTAAGGTACTGGAGTAGTTTTGGTGTTGGGATGCTGTGGTCAGCCTGTTCTTGCTCTCTGGTGGTCCTTGAAGCTCCCAGAAAGCCCTTCAGGGCCCTGCAGGTGCCTCTCAGTGGATAGTGGGCGATGCCACAGAGACCCCCTACTACCTTTGAGGCCTCAGTCCTAGTGGCCACCTCCACAGGCATCCCACAGTTTCCCCTGTTGGAGGCCATGTGGGTATCTGTGGGCAGGGCTCTGCCATTCTTTGGAGTTGGAATTTGGAAGGGAAGAATCCATACCCCCATCCCTGTTGCCCATTCAGTTTTGGGGAGCTCCTCTCTCTCTCAGAGTCAGCTACTTTTGTTTCCTCCATTTCCAGCAAGTGTTGGGGTTGATGAGGGAGAAGAACTGAGGGTTATTACCTTCCAAGTGATTTTGGTTTCATGCTCTAAAATATAGACACTCTTAAAAATATCCTCTGGCAATGGCATTCAGACACAGAAAGCTAGGGTTTAACTGTTTATTGGGATGGGGACAAGGAGAAAAGGTCCTTCTCTCTCTCCCTTTCTTTCTCTCTTTCTTTTCTCTCCCTTTCTTTCTTTCTTTCTTTCTTTCTTTCTTTCTTTCTTTCTTTCCTCTTTTTTCTTTCTTTCTTTCTTTCTTTCTTTCTTTCTTTCTTTCTTTCTTT